>NC_091458.1:8975759-9185759 GCF_027789765.1 Dendropsophus ebraccatus | reverse complement strand
ACTGTACATTGTAGTCTTTGCTGTATACTAAGAACAAAACTTTCCCCTACATGAATGGGACCGTGAAAGGCGGAGAGGTTGGGGGGGTCTCAGCGCCGCCTGTTACCATGGAAGCGCAGAAGAAAAGAATTCAGGGGAAAAGAGGTGAGCTGCTTGTGTGGAGGATGAGGCGCTGGCGGTGCTGACATTCTCCATTAGCGGCCGCACCATGGGGGGGCCTGAGTAATGAGAGGCGCAGAACACAAGGGGTTAACCACGGCCTTCATGTGTCTTAGCAACTGGCAGCGTTTCCATGACACAGAGCGTCTGTGCCCACCCACACCCGCTGATCGCCCGTCCTTGTATACAGGGCACACAAACAACTCTGGCAGGTAACAGAAGAACACGCTGCGCCAGGGACAGAGCCACGTCTGGCTGCCGCGCCGTCACCGTAAACATCTCTTATTCTTCTACAATGTGTGACGACCAATCGTGATCGAGGCCGAATCACCACAAAGCTGCTTATTGTCAGATCTGTGCGGAAAGGTCACAAATCACTCACATAGCTCTACTGCCACCCAGTGGTGATGGCCGGAATCACAGGCAGCCAACACAGCAGCAGTATCCACTAGGAACAAATCGGAAGCTGCACCCAGGGGGCCGAGCGGAGACAGGTGTATAGGAGGGGGCAGAGGTGGAATCATCTGCAGGATATATCACTATGTATCTGTCAGGAGGTAGAATTGTGCAATGCTCTGCAGGTGTGCGCAGTTAAGCAATGCTCTGCAGGTGTATAGGGTTGTGCAATCCTCAGCAGGTGTGTAGAGTTGTGCATTACTCTGCAGGTGTATAGGGTTGTGCAATCCTCTGCAGGTGTGTAGAGTTGTGCATTACTCTGCAGTGTTATGGTGTGTTTACACAGAAAGATTTATCTGTCAGATCTTTGAAGCCAAAGCCAGGAACAGACTATAAACAGGGAACAGGTCATAAAGGAAAGACTGAGATTTCTCCTCTTTTCAAATCCATTCCTGGGTTTGGCTTCCAAAATCTGTCAGATAAATCTGTCTGTGTAAATGGACCATTAGGGTTTTGCAATGCTCTGCAGGTGTGCGCAGTTAAGCAATGCTCTGCAGGTATATAGGGTTGTGCAATCCTCAGCAGGTGTGTAGAGTTGTGCATTACTCTGCAGGTGTATAGGGTTGTGCATTACTCTGCAGTGTTATGGTGTGTTTACACAGAAAGATTTATCTGTCAGATCTTTGAAGCCAAAGCCAGGAACAGACTATAAACAGGGAACAGGTCATAAAGGAAAGATTGAGATTTCTCCTCTTTTCAAATCCATTCCTGGGTTTGGCTTCCAAAATCTGTCAGATAAATCTGTCTGTGTAAATGGACCATTAGGGTTTTGCAATGCTCTGCAGGTGTGTAGGGTATTGCTCTGCAGTGTGCAGGGTTGTGCAATGCTCTGCAGTGTGTAGGGTGGTGCAATGCTCTGCAGATGAGCTGTAGGATCTGGTACCTCTTTGGTGGTCGGTATTTCTTCCGGACCCCCAGCTGCACGCTCAGGTTCTTTATCGACCACTCCTTCTCCGGCCGGTGACTCTGCGGCACAAACAGCTCAGTTATTGTCATTCTGCAGCCGCCCTCAGCAGTAGCGGAGTCCTCACAGGCTGGTAGTGCACCCTCAGCAGTAGCGGAGTCCTCACAGGCTGGTAGTGCACCCTCAGCAGTAGCGGAGTCCTCACAGGCTGGTAGTGCACCCTCAGCAGTAGCGGAGTCCTCACAGGCTGGTAGTGCACCCTCAGCAGTAGCGGAGTACTCACAGGCTGGTGGTGCACCCTCAGCAGTAGCGGAGTCCTCACAGGCTGGTAGTGCACCCTCAGCAGTAGCGGAGTACTCACAGGCTGGTAGTGCACCCTCAGCAGTAGCGGAGTACTCACAGGCTGGTGGTGCACCCTCAGCAGTAGCGGAGTACTCACAGGCTGGTGGTGCACCCTCAGCAGTAGCGGAGTACTCACAGGCTGGTGGTGCACCCTCAGCAGTAGCGGAGTACTCACAGGCTGGTAGTGCACCCTCAGCAGTAGCGGAGTACTCACAGGCTGGTAGTACTCACAGGCTGGTAGTGCACCCTCAGCAGTAGCGGAGTACTCACAGGCTGGTAGTGCACCCTCAGCAGTAGCGGAGTACTCACAGGCTGGTAGTGCACCCTCAGCAGTAGCGGAGTCCTCACAGGCTGGTAGTGCACCCTCAGCAGTAGCGGAGTCCTCACAGGCTGGTAGTGCACCCTCAGCAGTAGCGGAGTACTCACAGGCTGGTAGTGCACCCTCAGCAGTAGCGGAGTCCTCACAGGCTGGTAGTGCACCCTCAGCAGTAGCGGAGTACTCACAGGCTGGTGGTGCACCCTCAGCAGTAGCGGAGTACTCACAGGCTGGTGGTGCACCCTCAGCAGTAGCGGAGTACTCACAGGCTGGTAGTGCACCCTCAGCAATAGCGGAGTACTCACAGGCTGGTAGTACTCACAGGCTGGTAGTGCACCCTCAGCAGTAGCGGAGTACTCACAGGCTGGTAGTGCACCCTCAGCAGTAGCGGAGTACTCACAGGCTGGTGGTGCACCCTCAGCAGTAGCGGAGTCCTCACAGGCTGGTAGTACTCACAGGCTGGTGGTGCACAATGTGCCGTGTATCACACTCAGATCTGCTGCACCGCACACTACCACCTGAGTACATACACCAGAGAGGATGCCACCAGTAACCTACAGGAGGCGCCAGAGTTTCCATCACTGCACAGATACATCCTCTGCAGCCTATCCCCACCTCTGCCTGCTGTCCCCTCCCTGCAGCACTACTTCTCACAGCTGAGGGTCTGTTACAGTAGCGTCTAGTGTAGTATCTGGTCTAGATTCTTCTACACTGCAGCAAACTAACCCGACAGGAGAGAGATACGCCCTGCTGATGTGTGTATCTAACTGACGAGTATCTAGGCTGGAAGCAACTGTAACAAACCCTCAGCTGTGACCAGAGAGGAGGGGTTCAGTCTCTGCTCACATCAAGACCAGCTACATTCCCCACAATGCAATGCAGCCCATGATGTGTAGCACAGAGCTAGTGCTAAACCACTGGGAGCTGGCCATCAGCACAGGTCAGTCAGACTGCAAGAAGTCAGCAGAATAGTGAGTGCAGCTCTGGAGGATGAGGCATGATGTAACAGCAGAATAGTGAGTGCAGCTCTGGAGGATGAGACATAATGTAATAGCAGAATAGAGAGTGCAGCTTTGGAGGATGAGACATGATGTAACAGCAGAATAGTGAGTGCAGCTCTGGAGGATGGGACATCATGTAACAGCAGAACAGTGAGTGCAGCACTAGAGGATAAGACATGATGTAACAGCAGAATAGTGAGTGCAGCTCTGGAGGATGAGACATGATGTAACAGCAGAAGAGAGAGTGCAGCTTTGGAGGATGAGACATGATGTAACAGCAGAATAGTGAGTGCAGCACTAGAGGACAAGACATGATGTAACAGCAGAATAGTGAGTGCAGCTCTGGAGGATGAGACCTGATGTAACAGCAGAATAGTGAGTGCAGCTCTGGAGGATAAGACATTATGTAACAGCAGAATAGTGAGTGCAGCTCTAGAGGATGAGACCTGATGTAACAGCAGAATAGTGAGTGCAGCTCTGGATGATAAGACATGATGTAACAGCAGAATAGTGAGTGCAGCTCTGGAGGATGGGACATCATGTAACAGCAGAATAGTGAGTGCAGCACTAGAGGATAAGACATGATGTAACAGCAGAATAGTGAGTGCAGCTCTGGAGGATGGGACATCATGTAACAGCAGAATAGTGAGTGCAGCACTAGAGGACAAGACATGATGTAACAGCAGAATAGTGAGTGCAGCTCTGGAGGATGAGACCTGATGTAACAGCAGAATAGTGAGTGCAGCTCTGGAGGATAAGACATTATGTAACAGCAGAATAGTGAGTGCAGCTCTAAAGGATGAGACCTGATGTAACAGCAGAATAGTGAGTGCAGCTCTGAAGGATGAGACATGATGTAACAGCAGAATAGTGAGTGCAGCACTAGAGGACAAGACATGATGTAACAGCAGAATAGTGAGTGCAGCTCTGGAGGATGAGGCATGATCTAACAGCAGAATAGTGAGTGCAGCTCTGGAGGATGAGACATGATGTAACAGCAGAATAGTGAGTGCAGCTCCGGAGGATGAGACATGATGTAACAGCAGAATAGTGAGTGCACCTCCGGAGGATGAGACATGATGTAACAGCAGAATAGTGAGTGCAGCTCTGGAGGATGAGACATGATGTAACAGCAGAATAGTGAGTGCAGCTCTGGAGGATGAGACATGATGTAATACACATATAGAAATGCAGCAGAAATCACAGCGTTCTCTTGCTCTCCTGCTCCCCATGTACATGAAGCCGTTTAATGATTGGTTGTGAGCGTCTCATAGACCCAGTGGGAAGTGACACACAAGACAGGGAGTCCATCACCCGCACCAGGCAGGAACCACACACAGCGCCACCCACAGGCCTCTCACCTCACTCCAGTCATCCGGGAACAAGCTGGGATCTTTGGCGCTCTGCTTAACAAAGGACGACGGTTACACAACACATAGGAGAAGCTGAGAGCAAAGCTAGACTGTGCAGCAACATGGCGTCTGCCCGCACAGGGTACTGCAAGCACAATAGCCTACATATATGTCTGCATCATACTGCTGTGCACAGGGGGCGGTATTATAATAGTTATATTCCTGTATATAAGGAGCAGTATTATAGTAGTTATATACCTGTATATAGGAGCAGTATTATAGTAGTTATATTCCTGTATATAGGAGCAGTATTATAGTAGTTATGGTTCAGGGAAGAAAAAGAGTGCTGCACCTCACACCTATGGCTGATACTAGTACCTCTCGGCTGCATAAAACACATCAGAATTCTGTATGTGAATTGATCAAGCAAGATTATAGTAGTTATATCCCTGTATATAGGGGGCAGTATTATAGTAGTTATATTCTTGTATATAGGGGCAGTATTATAGTAGTTATATTCCTTTATATAGGAGCAGTATTATAGTAGTTATATCCCTGTATATAGGAGCAGTATTATAGTAGTTATATTCCTGTATATAGGTGCAGTATCATAGTAGTTATATTCCTGTATATAGGAGCAGTATTATAGTAGTTATATTCCTGTATATAGGAGCAGTATTATAGTAGTTATATCCCTGTATATAGGGAGCAGTATTATAGTAGTTATATTCTTGTATATAGGGGACAGTATTATAGTAGTTATATTCCTGTATATAGGAGCAGTATTATAGTAGATATATTCTTATATATAGGAGAAGTATTATAGTAGTTATATCCCTGTATATAGGGAGCAGTATTATAGTAGTTATATTATTATATATAGGGGCAGTATTATAGTAGTTATATTCCTGTATATAGGAGCAGTATTATAGTAGATATATTCTTATATATAGGAGAAGTATTATAGTAGTTATATCCCTGTATATAGGGAGCAGTATTATAGTAGTTATATTCCTGTATATAGGGGCAGTATTATAGTAGTCATATTCCTGTATATAGGAGCAGTATTATAGTAGTTATATTATTATATATAGGGGCAGTATTATAGTAGTTATATCCCTGTATATAGGAGCAGTATTATAGTAGATATATTCTTATATATAGGAGAAGTATTATAGTAGTTATATCCCTGTATATAGGAGCAGTATTATAGTAGTTATATTCCTGTATATAGGGGCAGTATTATAGTAGTTATATCCCTGTATATAGGAGCAGTATTATAGTAGTTATATTATTATATATAGGGACAGTATTATAGTAGTTATATTCCTGTATATAGGAGCAGTATTATAGTAGTTATATTATTATATATAGGGAGCAGTATTATAGTAGTTATATTCCTGTATATAGGGGCAGTATTATAGTAGTCATATTCCTGTATATAGGAGCAGTATTATAGTAGTTATATTATTATATATAGGGGCAGTATTATAGTAGTTATATCCCTGTATATAGGAGCAGTATTATAGTAGATATATTCTTATATATAGGAGAAGTATTATAGTAGTTATATCCCTGTATATAGGAGCAGTATTATAGTAGTTATATTCCTGTATATAGGGGCAGTATTATAGTAGTTATATCCCTGTATATAGGAGCAGTATTATAGTAGTTATATTATTATATATAGGGACAGTATTATAGTAGTTATATTCCTGTATATAGGAGCAGTATTTTAGTAGTTATATTATTATATATAGGGACAGTATTATAGTAGTTATATTCCTGTATATAGGAGCAGTATTATAGTAGATATATTCTTATATATAGAAGCAGTATTATAGTAGTTATATCCCTGTATATAGGAAGCAGTATTATAGTAGTTATATTATTATATATAGGGGGCAGTATTATAATGCTTTATTATTTCATCAATCAGAGCTCAGCTCGGGATGGTTCTCCCCTGTATTTCATACTGTCCAGGGATGAGGAGAACATGGGGTCTGCTGCATTGGAAGAAGTTTGGGTAATAAAGGATTGTAAATGAAGCTAATACCGGGGTCTCCTCATATGGGGGCCGTGCTCTGCTCATACTTACCCTCACTTCTCGGTACATCCGCAGCATGCTGCTGTTCAGCATGAAGTATCGATCATGAAAACCGGCACCAAACGGCAGTAGACTCCTTTCCTCGCGGTACGCCATATTCCCGGTCTTTGTATCGCTCGTCCGGCTCTCTGTAGGAAGGAAGAGGCTTCAGTGGTTTCTACATCTAGCATGCAGCAGGCTTTGGTCAGCGACTACTCACTGATATAATACAGCATGGCGTCCATGTGTAGGTCTTTCTTTACAATCAAGTGGCTGCTGTTATTGACCTGAGAGTGGAAGATGGGAAGCACCTTCTCGGAGGGATGCAGGGGGCGCTCTGTCAATACAAACACAGGTAAAGCTATTTGTTTTGTCCAATACAACTATGGAGTACTACAGCTTAGCTCAGTCAGTCTGCAGCTTAGGATACTGCAGTGCCCTCTAGTTGCCAGACTGCTCACTGCACCCATTTTCTAATACTGGATTAAAGAACTCAGACCTGGATTCAGCAGAGCTGAGTCTGCCGTCTGGAGAAACGCACCTAACTCTGCTGAGTCGTCCACCTCTGAGCAGATCCAGTACTCCCCCTCCTTCACACGGATGTTCTTCCTTTCCAGCAGCGTTTCTGTCAGCTCTTGAGCCGTCATTGTGACTGCAATCTAAAATCACAGAAAATCTATTGTTATTACTTAACAACAAACTTGGTCTAGAACAGAATCAGTTCTTTATCTTACTAGTGAGCCAGGTCCTGTATGTTACTAGTCAGCCATGTTCTGTATGTTACTAGTCAGCCAGGTCCTGTATGTTACTAGTCAGCCAGGTCCTGTATATTACTAGTCAGCCAGGTCCTGTATGTTACTAGTCAGCCATGTTCTGTATGTTACTAGTCAGCCATGTTCTGTATGTTACTAGTCAGCCAGGTCCTGTATGTTACTAGTCAGCCAGGTCCTGTATGTTACTAGTCAGCCAGGTCCTGTATGTTACTAGTCAGCCAGGTCCTGTATGTTACTAGTCAGCCAGGTCCTGTATATTACTAGTCAGCCAGGTCCTGTATGTTACTAGTCAGCCAGGTCCTGTATATTACTAGTCAGCCAGGTCCTGTATATTACTAGTCAGCCAGGTCCTGTATATTACTAGTCAGCCAGGTCCTGTATGTTACTAGTCAGCCAGGTCCTGTATGTTACTAGTCAGCCAGGTCCTGTATGTTACTAGTCAGCCAGGTCCTGTATGTTACTAGTCAGCCAGGTCCTGTATGTTACTAGTCAGCCAGGGCCTGTATGTTACTAGTCAGCCAGGGCCTGTATGTTACTAGTCAGCCAGGTCCTGTATGTTACTAGTCAGCCAGGGCCTGTATGTTACTAGTCAGCCAGGTCCTGTATGTTACTAGTCAGACAGGTCCTGTATGTTACTAGTCAGCCAGCTTCTGTATGTTACTAGTCAGCCAGGTTCTGTATGTTACTAGTCAGCCAGGTCCTGTATGTTACTAGTCAGCCAGGTCCTGTATGTTACTAGTCAGCCAGGTCCTGTATGTTACTAGTCAGCCAGGTCCTGTATGTTACTAGTCAGCCAGGGCCTGTATGTTACTAGTCAGCCAGGTCCTGTATGTTACTAGTCAGCCAGGCCCTGTATATTACTAGTCAGCCAGGTTCTGTATGTTACTTGTCAGCCAGGTCCTGTATGTTACTAGTCAGCCAGGTCCTGTATGTTACTAGTCAGCCAGGTCCTGTATGTTACTAGTCAGCCAGGTCCTGTATATTACTAGTCAGCCAGGTCCTGTATGTTACTAGTCAGCCAGGCCCTGTATGTTACTAGTCAGCCAGGCCCTGTATATTACTAGTCAGCCAGGTCCTGTTTATTACTAGTCAGCCAGGTCCTGTTTATTACTAGTCAGCCAGGTCCTGTATGTTACTAGTCAGACAGGTCCTGTATGTTACGTTACTAGTCAGCCAGGTCCTGTATATTACTAGTCAGCCAGGTCCTGTATGTTACTAGACAGCCAGGGCCTGTATGTTACTAGTCAGCCAGGGCCTGTATGTTACTAGTCAGCCAGGGCCTGTATGTTACTAGTCAGCCAGGGCCTGTATGTTACTAGTCAGCCAGGTCCTGTATGTTACTAGTCAGCCAGGGCCTGTATATTACTAGTCAGCCAGGGCCTGTATGTTACTAGCCAGCCAGGGCCTGTATGTTACTAGTCAGCCAGGTCCTGTAAGTTACTAGTCAGCCAGGTCCTGTATGTTACTAGTCAGCCAGGTCCTGTATGTTACTAGTCAGCCAGGTCCTGTAAGTTACTAGTCAGCCAGGTCCTGTATATTACTAGTCAGCCAGGTCCTGTATGTTACTAGTCAGCCAGGTCCTGTATGTTACTAGTCAGCCAGGTCCTGTATGTTACTAGTCAGCCAGGTCCTGTATGTTACTAGTCAGACAGGTCCTGTTTATTACTAGTCAGCCAGGTCCTGTATGTTACTAGTCAGACAGGTCCTGTTTATTACTAGTCAGCCAGGTCCTGTATGTTAGGTCCTGTATGTTAGTATTCAGCCAGGTTCACTCACATGGACGCTCTGCTCACACTCCTCCTTCTTCTCATTCAGATAGACGGTGCAGATGAAATCCCAGCCCTGTGAGACAGAGAAGACATCTTTATTCCATGCTTCAGACTGAAAGATGAGTGATTTCTCTGATCGCTGTAAGATGGTTCCTGGACAGAAGCCACTTACTGCATTCAAGATCTTTCATCTATTGGTGACGTCTCTCCAGACGGTTTTATTAATGTAATGTGAATGGGCGCTGGCTGATTTAACTGCTGCTCACTCACCCTACGTTTCGTATGGTTGTCTTTGCGCACTTTCAAAATGGTGGACGTGATGTCCAGCTGCTTCTGGATCTCCTGAATATCCACCTAGGAGGAGAACAGTGAGGAAGTGACAACAGCCGGCAACAATCAGCTTTCCCTTATATACGTTGTATCGTCTGACCCAGTCCCAACATGGCCGTCCTGATCATTAACCCTACGTACACTGAATATGCGCGGGTAGAAGGAGATCAGGTCCTCCACCACTCGGCCTGGCTTGTAGTTTTGTCCGTCGGTCTGGAAGAGTGTGGGGCCGAACACGATGGCCAGATTGTGAATGTTCATCTGATTGATGTCAGAAAAGTGCTGGATGCTACAAAGAAGAGACATCCCGTGAGAGAGGAGCGAGACATCAATGTGTCCGGGTATGGCACGTCTCGACTCACCAGTACAGGTGGCGCATTAAGGCTTTCAGCGTGGCCCGGTTGACAGGGGGCAGAAGTTGCAGCAGCTCCTGGTAGTGCAGGACTCTCTCATTTTCATCTTTGATACCTGGAAAAGACGAGATGTGAGGCTCTGACATCATGTGACCCCTGGATGACAGGTACTACGGGGGCGGAGTCTCACCTGTGACGTGCAGCCACTGCAAACTGTGATCCCCAAACACCCCCTCCACGATGCCCCTGAAGAACCTCTTGAGGGCGTCCGATACATTGTCCACGTGTTCGTCCTCTGTCAGGATCACGCTCCGGGCGTCCTTCTTCAGCGCCTCCAGCAGATTGGTGATCTTGGAGTTCTGTCCACTCTTCCTGTAGATCCCTTCAGATTCCACCCCTGAGGATCCATCATAGGATGTCAGTCTGTGGCAAACAACCCGCTCACAACCCCTCAGATTGGTCCACTGAAGCCCCACCCACATCCTCCCAGATTGGACCATAGAAGCCCCACCCACATCATCTCAGATTGGACCACAGAAGCCCCACCCACGTCTTTAACTGGATCGATGCAGACCCGCCTATAACCTCTTAGATCTAACTACTGAAGCCCCACCCACATTCTCTCAGATCGGACCACTGAAACCACACCCATAACCTCTCAGATTGGACCACTGAAGCCCCACCCACATTCTCAGATCAAACCATTTAAGTTCCGCCCACATGCTCTCAGATTGGACCACTGAATTCCCACCCATATCTTGAACTGGATCACTACAGCCCTGCTTTTAACCTCTCAGAACCACTGAAGCCCCACCCACATTCTCTCAGATCGGACCACTGAAGCCCCACCCACATTCTCTCAGATCGGACCACTGAAGCCCCACCCACATTCTCTCAGATCGGACCACTGAAACCCCACCCACATCCTCTCAGAGGGAACAACAAAAGCCCCGCCCATATATTCGACTGGATCACTGCTGCCCACCTATAACCTCTCAGATCAGACCACTGAATCCACACCCACCTTCTCTCAGATTAGACCAACGAAACCACACCCACCTCCCCTTAGTTCAGACTACTGAAGCCACACCCACCTCCTCTCAGATTAGACCAACGAAACCACACCCACCTCCCTTTAGTTCAGACTACTGAAGCCACACCCACATTCTCTTAGATTGGAGCAATGAAGCCCCGCCCACCCCCTCTCAGATTGCATCAATGAAGCCCCACCAATCTCCTCTCAGATTGGACCAATGAAGCCCTGCCCCCCTCTCCGATTGGCCCAATGAAGTCCCGCTCACCCCTCTCAGATTGGACCAGTAAAACCCCGCCCACCCATCTCAGATTGGACCAGTGAAGCCACACCCACGCCTCTCAGATTGGACCGATGAAACCCCGCCCACCCATCACAGATTGGACCAGTGAAGCCACACCCACGATATATAACTTACCGAAACTTGAGATGTGGTGGATACACTTCTCCACAATGCAGGGGACGTCAGAGTCGGTCAGCTGCTGGTCGGACAGCGTGTCTCCGGACGTGTTGCTCGCCTTCTGTATGGCCGCAGTCCAGCCGGTGAAGTCCAGCTTCCTCTCCATCAGGATGTACGTTGTCCTGGGATATATATATACACATGTATATAAGATACAGAGAGATAATATATAGAGAATAACAGGAGGAGCGGAGTCTACGGTGACACCTACCTGCCCTTCTCCACCAGCACCAAACTGTCCTTATCCTTTGTGGCTGCAAAGACCAAGAAGCCAACATTACTAATCATATATTACTGCCAGACACCCCGAGTCCTCCCAGACACCCCCTACCAGCAATAACCTGAGTCCTCCCAGACACCCCCTGCCAGTAACATCCTGAGTCCTCCCAAACACCCCCTGAGTCCTCCCAGACACCCCCTACCAGTAATCACCTGAGTCCTCCCAGACACCCCCTGAGTCCTCCCAGACATCCCCTGCCAGTAATAACCTGAGTCCTCCCAGACACCCCTGCCAGGAAGAACAACCTGAGTCATCCCAGACACCCCTGCCAGGAAGAACAACCTGAGTCCTCCCAGACACCCCCTACCAGCAACAACCCGAGTCCTCCCAGACACCCCCTACCAGCAGCAACCTGAGTCCTCCCAGACACCCCCTACCAGCAGCAACCTGAGTCCTCCCAGACACCACCTGCCAGTAACATCCTGAGTCCTCCCAGACACCCCCTGCCAGTAACAACCTGAGTCCTCCCAGACACCCCCTACCAGCAGCAACCTGAGTCCTCCCAGACACCCCCTGCCAGTAACATCCTGAGTCCTCCCAGACACCACCTGCCAGTAACAATCTGAGTCCTCCCAGACATCCCCTGCCAGTAACAACCCGAGTCCTCCCAGACACCCCCTGCCAGTAACATCCTGAGTCCTCCCAGACACCCCCTGCCAGTAACAACCTGAGTCCTCCCAGACACCCCCCTGCCAGTAACAACCTGAGTCCTCCCAGACACCCCCTGAGTCCTCCCAGACACCCCCTACGTGTCTTCTCCTTCTCCCTTTGCGACATCTACTTCCTGTCAGCCATATTGAGGTAGATAGGTGTCATTCCACCAAACAGCTTCCTTCTATGTAAAAAAATCTCCAGTCTTCCAGTACTTATCAGCTGCTGTATGTCCTGCAGGAAGTGGTGTATTCTCTCCAGTCTGACACAGTGCTCTCTGCTGCCACTTCTGTCCATGACAGGAACTACCCAGAGCCGAAGCCGTGTTCATCCCCCCTGCCCCCTGTTGTCTGGTGACATCACAGACTGGTTACCCAGACGCACACAGCTCGGAGAGCTTCTTCAGGTTGATGACCTCCACCGTCTCCCTGTCTTCCACGTAGGTGTACAGGTAGGTCTTACAGAGGGAGAACCAGCCCAACCGCGTCCGCTCCAGACTCCGACCCTCTCGGAACTGCAGCCTCCCAATCCGGTCAAAGTCATAACTCAGGAGCTCCTCCGCCTTCGGGGGCAGAAAACACTAAAAAGAAAAGCAGAGACGTTTTATGAGGGGTCAGGGAAGTGTAAAGCATCACTTACCTGTCTGCTCCAGCTCTAAAGCCAACAATCAGCCATGTTTTGTGGGTCTGTAATCCCCTACCATGTCCTTTCATGGTTGAAGAGGAGCTCAGTACTACAATGCCCAGAATGCACTGCTTCCCCTTTGCCAGAGCTGCTGCAGAACATTGCACCTGCATTCATTCCCTGTCTGCTCCTCTGCCTGTGGCAGTGTTCAGCAGGTAGCATGCTGAGAGAGGAAGGAGCTGGAGACAACACTGCCCTGATACAAAGTGCAGCACAGCGAGGGCTCGGTACCTTAGTGATGGATTTAATCCATTCCCTGGCCTCCTCCATGGTATCCGCAGCAAACAGGTAGAGTCTCTCCGACCTTGTGTAGATCTCAAAGGTGCTCTCATACCTGAGGAGGGAGAGGGATCGAGACTCTCAGTGATGCCCGAGGATTTAAAGGGGGAAAGGACAGAATAAGGAGGGGGTCCTCACCCGTGGGTGTCTGGGGGGATGACGGCCACACACACAATCTCATCCATGCGGATCTCCCCGTTTGGGGTGGAGCTGTGGTTGTTCTCATAGTAACTGAGGGTCCCGTCATTGAGGACGCACCAGCGGCGGCTGAACTCTGCAGTGTGACAGTACCAAGAAAGTGTAAGCAGTGCAATGTGGTAATACAGGATCCCGGGGAATCCAGTAATCCGGACTGTGATGTCTACATGCAGATCTACTGGCTCACACGCTATCACTCACCTTCCTTGGCCTTCCTGTCCGTGACCAGCTTGGTCATAGACGAGGTCTTGTAGAGGTAGCCGTTGTGCGTGATGGAGTGATGCATGACACAAGAGTATTGTCTCTCCAGATCGGTTGCCAGGTCCAGACGGGGAATCTCTGGGAAGAGAAAACAAGAATCAAAGACGCAATACCAGCAGTGGCCACTAGATGTCAGCCAAATCAAGCACATAGCATACACATACAACACACAAGACTGCGAAAATAAAAGACGCAATACCAGCACTGGCCACTAGATGTCAGACATATCAAGCATATAGCTGCAATGCCAGGAATGGCCACTAGATGTCAGTCACATCAAGCACATAGCATACACATACAACACATAAGACCGTGAGAATGAAAGACGCAATACCAGCACTGGCCACTAGATGTCAGACATATCAAGCATATAGCTGCAATGCCAGGAATGGCCACTAGATGTCAGTCACATCAAGCACATAGCATACACATACAACACATAAGACCATGAGAATGAAAGACGCAATACCAGCACTGGCCACTAGATGTCAGACATATCAAGCATATAGCTGCAATACCAGGAATGGCCACTAGATGTCAGTCACATCAAGCACATAGCATACACATACAACACATAAGACCGTGAGAATGAAAGACGCAATACCAGCACTGGCCACTAGATGTCAGACATATTAAGCATATAGCTGCAATGCCAGCACTGGCCACTAGATGTCAGTCACATCAAGAACATAACATACAGTCCACAAGAAAGGCATAAACTTCCTTTTGGTATAAATATGTGAACCCCTGTGACCACATAATATATGGTCTGCTAAATCCATAAACCCTGCTTCATGCTGCACAAATGTTCCTGGGTGTGAGGATGGAATAACTACAACTCTCATCACACATTGGGTGCTGGTCACAGGAGAGGCGTATGCTCACAGAGCACGGTCTGCCATAAGTAAAGATGCTTTAGTATATAACAACCGCACTCCACTCCAGAGTTCTTGCTTATTTAGCCATCTATTTATTCAAGTACAGTTCTTTATATACATAACAGATATGATGCATTCATAGTAGTTAGTATACCCAATCAGGGACGTTTCGGTCGAATGACCTTTTTCAACCAGGTATCTGTAGATAATAATATATATATATCCATTAGTCTACCCACAAAGAGATCATTACCACGTTCACAGTTTAGACGAGTACAACGTATTGTTTCTGACCCAGAGAAACTATCGGAAAGGTTGGATGATATGTCCACAAAATGTATCCAAAGGGGCTACCCTAAAGCTCTTCTAGATTCAGAACGAGAATACGTTACAAATCCACAACCACCAAAACCACCGAAACCCAAACAAATAGCTTGCATCCCTTAATGCCAAAGATACATGGTTTAGTAAAAAAAAACATTGGTCTGTCCTAGAGGAATCCTTTCCCAAAATTCCAGAATTTCAAGTTCCACCGCTGACATGTTACAAACGTTCACGGAATATCCGAGACAAGATCATCCGGGCAGATATAGGTCGTCTAGTGACAAACCAGTACAGGGAGTCATAGCCCCTAGAAAGGCAGGAACATTTCCTTGTTTATCATGCAGCCATTGCTCTTCCGTTATTAGAGGTGATTATGTTACCCATCCGCATACAGGACAAAAGATCCCAATAAGGGGATATTATACTTGCACCTCATCCTTTGTAGTATATCTGCTAAAGTGCCCATGTGGACTCGCTTATGTGGGAGAGACGACTCAGAGAATACGGGATCGATTGACGAAACATAAATCCACGATAAGATGTAAAAACAATCTGTTACCTATCCCACATCATTTTGATGAAAAAGGACATTCAATTTCGCAGCTTAGATATCAAATCTTGGGACAGGTGCAAAACCGAGGAGGGGAGGCGATAGGATACAGCTGTGAATCCTACTGGTTACACCGACTACGAACTCTTAACCCTAATGGACTGAACAGGGAACGGGACTTCCATATCAACTTGGGAATACAACAATATATGGAACAGTGTTCATTTTATTTCTTTATTATAGATCATATGATGATGATGATGATGGCAGTTCCATGCAGGGTATGGTGGCAGCTACACACCGCTATCTACATGACTCTTTACTTCTTTTTCTTTCTTCTTGTCCATCTTTTATTGCTTTCATTAATTTATCTTTCATAAGTCATAATTAGTTTCCATTAATACCTAATACTCACAACATCCAATACTAATATCCGAGACAAAAAATACTATTCTAACCACTATATTATATATTATCTGGTTTTTTAATCTTATTTTTTCTTTTGTAACCTTTTTTATTTTTTTTACAATTTTCTATATTTTTTCTATATATATATATATATATATATATATATATATATATATATGTGTATGTATAAAATATATTTTTTATATACATGTTTATTTTTATTTTATAATTTTTATTTTTATATTTTATAGTTTTTTGTTTTTTTCCCCCTAAATATAATTTCATTATCATTCATTATTGGTTGGGGACTATAATATGTTACATATCATGCTAGAAGCCTCTATAGATAATAGTACCACTAACAGAATACTATATGCTTTTCATCCTTTTAGCTAAGTGTTAGAAGAACTGCGGTGTGCATGCGCCAGACATGAGATGGCTATAGTTAACACAATAGATATCAGCTATATGAATGGGATCTGGTGCAGCATACGAGAGTCACATGTATAAACAACATCTATTACTCTGAGCACATGAGTCGGAAGTCACTCCGATCACGTGACTGCTACGTCATACTGACGCGGCAAAGTCCCAGTCACATGACAGGGATGTGGCCCTATATAAGATGGAGCTGGACGCTCGTACAGCGCTCCGGCCGCCATCTGCACACCATCTATTACATGATACAGGTATGATATACCCAGATAGAGTGGGTGATTCTACAGATTATGTTGGTATTACTATTCATCACATGCTTTATTCTTTTTCATCAGGCTTTTCTTTGATTCTTCTGGGAATATATTCCCCTTTTGTTCACAATTCTAGTGTGAGTATGTGGAGCGGCCTACCCCTGCAATGCCTGATATACTGTATTACATGTGGGGGGACATAGACCAGTTCCAACAATTGTATAGTGGTGGTTACTGTACAAGTTGTATATAGTAAAGGATGGTGAAGGATGGTTTCTCCTAATTAACCCTTTGAGGACCAGGCCCAAAATGACCCAGTGGACCGCGCAAATTTTGATCTTAGTGCTTTCGTTTTTCCCTCCTCCCCTTCTAAGAGCTCCAGCACTCTCAGTTTTCTATCTACAGGCCATGTAATGGCTTATTTGTTACAGGAATAGTTGTACTGTGTAATGGCGTCTTTCATTCTACCATAACATGTATGATGGAATTCCAAATATATTATTTATGAAGATATAAATAGGTGAAATCGTAAATAAGAATGCAATATGGTAACGTTTGGGGGGTTCCTGTGTGTACGTAATGCACTATATGGTAACAGCGACATGACACCATTACTCTATAGGTCAGTCCGAACACAACCACATGCAGGTTACACAGATTCTCTAATGTTATATATATATTTTTTTTAAATGAAATCTTTTTTTTGGCAATAATTATAAATAAAATGGGCCTATTGTGACGCTTATAACGATTTTATTTTTTCACCTACGGGGCTGTATGGGGTGTCATTTTTTCCGCCATGATCTCTAGTTTTTATTAATACCATATTTGTGAAGATCGGAAGTTTTGATAACTTTTTATTGATTTTTTTTTAATATATAATGTAACATAAAATCGGTAATCTGCGCACTTTTTTCCCTCTTTTCGTGTACGCCGTTTACCGATCACAATGATGCTTGTTATATTTTAATAGATCGGACAATTACGCACGCTACGGTATATTATATGTTTACTTATTTATTTTTATATGTTTTATTTATATAATGGGAAAGGGGGGTGATTTCAACTTTTATTGGGGGAGGGGTTTGGGGTAGTGTAATAGTGTTTTGAACTTTTTTTTTTTTTTTTTACACATTTGAAGTCCCTTTGGGGGATTTTTACATACACTAGGTTGATCTCTACACTGATGATTGCTATGCCATAGGCATAGCATTGATCAGTGTTATCGGCGCTCTGCTCATTGAGCCTGCCTGTGCAGGCTTAGTGCAGCACATCGCCGATCGGACCGCACGGAGGCAGGTGAGAGACCTCCGGCAGTCCGTTTTACCGATCGGGATCCCCGCAGTCACACTGCGGGGGTCCCGATCGGTAAGTGACATTGGACTCCCCCTGTCACTTACACTTAAACGCCGCGGTGGCGCAGCGGCGTTTAAGGAGTTAATGACACGCGGCAGCGCGATCGCTGCAGCGTGTCATTACCGGTGAGGTCCCGGCTGCTGATTGGGTATACTAACTACTATGAATGCATCATATCTGTTATGTATATAAAGAACTGTACTTGAATAAAAAGATGGCTAAATAAGCAAGAACTCTGGAGTGGAGTGCGGTTGTTATATACTAATACATGGTCAATTGGATCAACCAGCACCAATAACAACGGTGTGCATGGACATTATCCACACAAGTAAAGATGCTGTCAGACACTGAGAGTAGACGCAATCCGCCAGATCATCTCCCATTCCCCAGGTAGTAATAATCCTATTCCCTCTCACTGTTCCTCCTCTTCCCTCTCAGCCTTTGACCCAGTGACAGAGGAGGAAGTCTCCAGACTCCTCTCCTCCTCTCGCCCCACCACCTGCCCTAGTGACCCTATTCTCTCACACCTTGTCCAGTCTCTATCCTGTTGTCACTACCTACCTTACTAAAATCTTCAACCTCTTCCTCTCCTCTGGCATCTTCCTCTCGACTTTCAAACACTCCGTCATCACTCCATTACTGAATAAACCCTCCCTAGACCCCTCCTGTGCTGCCAACTATCCACCTGTCTCTAATCTCCCTTTTATCTCAAAACTCTTGGAACGTCTGGTCTATTCCCGCCTAACCCGTTACCTCTCTGACAACTCTCTGACTAAAGTCTCTAATGATCTCCTCTCCGCCAAATCTAAAGGTGACCATTCACTTCTCATTCTCCTGGATCTATCTGTAGTATGTGACACTGTAGCCCCCCAGCTCCTCCTCTCCATGCTCCGCTCTATCTGTAGTATGTGACACTGTAGGCCCCCAGCTCCTCCTCTCCATGCTCCGCTCTATCTGTATGTGACACTGTAGCCCCCCAGCTCCTCCTCTCCATGCTCCGCTCTATCTGTAGTATGTGACACTGTAGACCCCCAGCTCCTCCTCTCCATGCTCCGCTCTATCTGTATGTGACACTGTAGCCCCCCAGCTCCTCCTCTCCATGCTCCGCTCTATCTGTAGTATGTGACACTGTAGGCCCCCAGCTCCTCCTCTCCATGCTCCGCTCTATCTGTATGTGACACTGTAGCCCCCCAGCTCCTCCTCTCCATGCTCCGCTCTATCTGTAGTATGTGACACTGTAGCCCCCCAGCTCCTCCTCTCCATGCTCCGCTCTATCTGTAGTATGTGACACTGTAGCCCCCCAGCTCCTCCTCTCCATGCTCCGCTCTATCTGTATGTGACACTGTAGCCCCCCAGCTCCTCCTCTCCATGCTCCGCTCTATCTGTAGTATGTGACACTGTAGCCCCCCAGCTCCTCCTCTCCATGCTCCGCTCTATCTGTATGTGACACTGTAGCCCCCCAGCTCCTCCTCTCCATGCTCCGCTCTATCTGTAGTATGTGACACTGTAGCCCCCCAGCTCCTCCTCTCCATGCTCCGCTCTATCTGTAGTATGTGACACTGTAGACCCCCAGCTCCTCCTCTCCATGCTCCGCTCTATCTGTATGTGACACTGTAGCCCCCCAGCTCCTCCTCTCCATGCTCCGCTCTATCTGTAGTATGTGACACTGTAGACCCCCAGCTCCTCCTCTCCATGCTCCGCTCTATCTGTAGTATGTGACACTGTAGCCCCCCAGCTCCTCCTCTCCATGCTCCGCTCTATCTGTAGTATGTGACACTGTAGCCCCCCAGCTCCTCCTCTCCATGCTCCGCTCTATCTGTATGTGACACTGTAGCCCCCCAGCTCCCCCTCTCCATGCTCCGCTCTATCTGTATGTGACACTGTAGCCCCCCAGCTCCTCCTCTCCATGCTCCGCTCTATCTGTATGTGACACTGTAGCCCCCCAGCTCCCCCTCTCCATGCTCCGCTCTATCTGTATGTGACACTGTAGCCCCCCAGCTCCTCCTCTCCACGCTCCGCTCTATCTGTATGTGACACTGTAGCCCCCCAGCTCCTCCTCTCCATGCTCCGCTCTATCTGTATGTGACACTGTAGCCCCCCAGCTCCTCCTCTCCATGCTCCGCTCTATCTGTAGTATGTGACACTGTAGACCCCCAGCTCCTCCTCTCCATGCTCCGCTCTATCTGTATGGGACACTGTAGCCCCCCAGCTCCCCCTCTCCATGCTCCGCTCTATCTGTATGTGACACTGTAGCCCCCCAGCTCCTCCTCTCCATGCTCCGCTCTATCTGTAGTATGTGACACTGTAGACCCCCAGCTCCTCCTCTCCATGCTCCGCTCTATCTGTGACACTGTAGCCCCCCAGCTCCTCCTCTCCATGCTCCGCTCTATCTGTAGTATGTGACACTGTAGCCCCCCAGCTCCTCCTCTCCATGCTCCGCTCTATCTGTATGTGACACTGTAGCCCCCCAGCTCCCCCTCTCCATGCTCCGCTCTATCTGTATGTGACACTGTAGCCCCCCAGCTCCTCCTCTCCACGCTCCGCTCTATCTGTATGTGACACTGTAGCCCCCCAGCTCCTCCTCTCCATGCTCCGCTCTATCTGTATGTGACACTGTAGCCCCCCAGCTCCTCCTCTCCATGCTCCGCTCTATCTGTAGTATGTGACACTGTAGACCCCCAGCTCCTCCTCTCCATGCTCCGCTCTATCTGTATGGGACACTGTAGCCCCCCAGCTCCCCCTCTCCATGCTCCGCTCTATCTGTATGTGACACTGTAGACCACCAGCTCCTCCTCTCCATGCTCCGCTCTATCTGTATGTGACACTGTAGCCCCCCAGCTCCCCCTCTCCACGCTCCGCTCTATCTGTATGTGACACTGTAGCCCCCCAGCTCCTCCTCTCCATGCTCCGCTCTATCTGTATGTGACACTGTAGACCCCCAGCTCCTCCTCTCCACGCTCCGCTCTATCTGTATGTGACACTGTAGCCCCCCAGCTCCTCCTCTCCATGCTCCGCTCTATCTGTATGTGACACTGTAGCCCCCCAGCTCCTCCTCTCCATGCTCCGCTCTATCTGTAGTATGTGACACTGTAGCCCCCCAGCTCCTCCTCTCCATGCTCCGCTCTATCTGTGACACTGTAGACCCCCAGCTCCTCCTCTCCATGCTCCGCTCTATCTGTAGTATGTGACACTGTAGCCCCCCAGCTCCTCCTCTCCATGCTCCGCTCTATCTGTATGTGACACTGTAGCCCCCCAGCTCCCCCTCTCCATGCTCCGCTCTATCTGTAGTATGTGACACTGTAGACCCCCAGCTCCTCCTCTCCATGCTCCGCTCTATCTGTGACACTGTAGCCCCCCAGCTCCTCCTCTCCATGCTCCGCTCTATCTGTATGTGACACTGTAGACCCCCAGCTCCTCCTCTCCACGCTCCGCTCTATCTGTATGTGACACTGTAGACCCCCAGCTCCCCCTCTCCATGCTCCGCTCTATCTGTAGTATGTGACACTGTAGCCCCCCAGCTCCTCCTCTCCATGCTCCGCTCTATCTGTAGTATGTGACACTGTAGCCCCCCAGCTCCTCCTCTCCATGCTCCGCTCTATCTGTAGTATGTGACACTGTAGCCCCCCAGCTCCTCCTCTCCATGCTCCGCTCTATCTGTAGTATGTGACACTGTAGCCCCCCAGCTCCTCCTCTCCATGCTCCGCTCTATCTGTATGTGACACTGTAGACCACCAGCTCCTCCTCTCCATGCTCCGCTCTATCTGTAGTATGTGACACTGTAGCCCCCCAGCTCCTCCTCTCCACGCTCCGCTCTATCTGTATGTGACACTGTAGCCCCCCAGCTCCTCCTCTCCACGCTCCGCTCTATCGGCCTCAAGGACTCTGCTCTTTCCTGGTTTCCTCCTATCTCTCTGACCGCTCCTTTAGCGTATCACTGTCTGGCTCCACCTCATCTTCTCTCCCCCTTACAGTCGGGGTTCCTCAGGGATCAGTCCTCTCTCTCCTTTTCTCACTTTACACTTTACCCATCGGACAAATCATCAGCAAGTTCGGTTTTCAGTACCATCTCTATGCTGATGATACCCAGCTGTATACCTCCTCCCGTGATATCTCCCCCGCTATATACCATCTCTATGCTGATGATACCCAGCTGTATACCTCCTCCCGTGATATCTCCCCCGCTATATACCATCTCTATGTTGATGATACCCAGCTGTATACCTCCTCCCGTGATATCACCCCCGCTATATACCATCTCTATGCTGATGATACCCAGCTGTATACCTCCTCCCGTGATATCTCCCCCGCTATATACCATCTCTATGCTGATGATACCCAGCTGTATACCTCCTCCCGTGATATCACCCCCGCTATATACCATCTCTATGCTGATGATACCCAGCTGTATACCTCCTCCCGTGATATCATCCCCACTATATACCATCTCTATGCTGATGATACCCAGCTATATACCTCCTCCCGTGATATCTCCCCCGCTCTTCTACAGAACACCACTGTCTGTCTGCCGTCTCTAACGCTATGTCCTCCCTATTCCTAAAACTAAACCTTGCTAAGACTGAGCTTCTTGTCTTCCCTCCCTCTGCTAACCGCCCCCCACCTGACATCTCCATCTCTGTCTGTGGTGCGACCATGACCCCCACACAACAAGCCCGCTGCCTTGGGGTTATGTGTGACTCAGATCTTTCCTTCACTCCTCATATCAAATCTCTTTCACGTTCCTGTAATCTGCATCTAAAAAACATCTCTAAAATCCGTCCCTTCCTTACTGTCGAATCTGCTAAAACTCTCATTGTTGCTCTGATCCATTCCCGCCTAGATTACTGCAATTCCTTACTAATCGGCCTTCCTTCCTCTAAACTCTCCTCTCTCCAGTCCATTCTCAATACAGCGGCCAGACTCATCTCCATGTCCAGCCGCTATACCGATGCCCCCCCCCTGTGCCAGTCACTATACCAATGCCTCCCCCCTGTGCCAGTCACTATACCAATGCCTCCCCCCTGTGCCAGTCACTATACCAATGCCTCCCCCCTGTGCCAGTCACTATACCAATGCCTCCCCCCTGTGCCAGTCACTATACCGATGCCTCCCCCCTGTGCCAGTCACTATACCAATGCCTCCCCCCTGTGCCAGTCACTATACCAATGCCTCCCCCCTGTGCCAGTCACTATACCAATGCCTCCCCCCTGTGCCAGTCACTATACAGATGCCCCCCCCCTGTGCCAGTCACTACACTGGCTCCCTATTAAACACAGGATACAATACAAAGTCCTCCTGCTCACCCACAAGGCTCTCCACAGTGCTGCACCTCCATACATCTCCTCCCTCATCTCTGTCTACCGTCCTACCCGTGCCCTACGCTCCTCTAATGACTTACGACTAACATCCACCTTAATCCGCACCTCTCACTCCCGTCTCTAGGACTTCACCCGAGCTGCACCAGTTCTATGGAATACATTACCTAAGACTGTCAGGCTCACCTCCAACAGGCTTACCAGGTTCCCTAATTTTGAATGCTACCCTAAAACCCAACCCCCCCCCCCCCCCAAACCCACCCACCCACCCACACACACACACACCTCCACACACACACACGCCAAGCATTTAAGCACCTAGACCTGTGCATGCAGGCATTGGCTGGTGACAGGCTCACCCACCCTTACTTGCACTGCCTTATTTATAAAGATGGCCGGACCAGAAGAACAATGATGCTCTTTGCCCCTCTGCCATACTGTTTTGCACCCCCTGTGTGTAAGATCATGCATGCGAGCAGGGACCTCACTCCTCTTGTATGGATAATTATATGTATATCTCTGTAATGTCTGATTTCTGTCTATGTATGTACCCCCAGAATTGTAAAGTGCTGCGGAATCTGTTGGCGCTATATAAATAAAAATTATTATTATTATTTTTATATGTAACATCTATGGGTGGCTGCAGGATGCCATACTGACCCTTGATACAGACAGCCTGCACTGATACATTGTAACAGAATATCAGGGCAGGAGAGAGAGGTATGCACACAGAGGATGACCTCATACACTGACATAACCTGCACTACCCGCACCGGGCACTAGGTGTCAGCACTGGAGCTGGGGCTGTACAATGGTCACATTGTGGTGCATCAGTCACGTGGTGCAGTGGGTGACACAGTCATTGATTTCCTCCAGAACACGTTCACCTGCCCAGCAGTCACTACCCTGCTGCCCCCTGCCCAGCAGTCACTACCCTGCTGCCCCCTGCCCAGCAGTTACTACCCTGCTGCCCCCTGCCCCGACATCTCCTGCTGCCCCCTGCCCAGCAGTTACTACTCTGCTGCCCCCTGCCCCGACATCTCCTGCTGCCCCCTGCCCCGACATCTCCTGCTGCCCCCTGCCCAGACATCTCCTGCTGCCCCCTGCCCAGACATCTCCTGCTGCCCCCTGCCCAGACATCTCCTGCTGCCCCCTGCCCAGACATCTCCTGCTGCCCCCTGCCCAGACATCTCCTGCTGCCCTCTGCCCAGACATCTCCTGCTGCCCCCTGCCCCGACATCTCCTACTGCCCCCTGCCCAGCAGTTACTACTCTGCTGCCCCCTGCCCCGACATCTCCTGCTGCCCCCTGCCCAGCAGTTACTACTCTGCTGCCCCCTGCCCCGACATCTTCTGCTGCCCCCTGACATCTCCTGCTGCCCCCTGCCCCAACATCTCCTACTGCCCCCTGCCCAGCAGTTACTACTCTGCTGCCCCCTGCCCCGACATCTCCTACTGCCCCCTGCCCAGCAGTTACTACCCTGCTGCCCCCTGCCCCGAAATCTTCTGCGGCCCCTGACATCTCCTGCTACCCCCTGCCCTGACATCTCCTGCTGCCCCCTGCCCTGACATCTCCTGCTGCCCCCTGCCCAGCAGTTACTACCCTGCTGCCCCCTGCCCCGAAATCTTCTGCGGCCCCTGACATCTCCTGCTGCCCCCTGACATCTCCTGCTGCCCCCTGCCCTGACATCTCCTGCTGCCCCCTGCCCTGACATCTCCTGCTGCCCCCTGCTGGTGCAGACACAAGGACCTCTCCATCATGCACTGACAGCCCCCGGTTGGAGAATACTAGTCTACCCAATAGCTGTCAGGACAACATGGTGGGAGTTGTGGTTACAGAACAGCTAAAGGGCCACATCTATGAGAACCTGAGTGTACCCACCGACTGTATCATAGTAATAGCTCCTACCCCCGAGCTGTAGGGGGCTGTATCATAGTAATAGCTCCTACCCCCCGAGCTATAGGGGGCTGTATCATAGTAATAGCTTCTACCCCCGAGCTGTAGGGGGCTGTATCATAGTAATAGCTCCTACCCCCCGAGCTATAGGGGGCTGTATCATAGTAATAGCTTCTACCCCCGAGCTGTAGGGGGCTATATCATAGTAATAGTTCCTACCCCCGAGCTGTAGGGGGCTGTATCATAGCAATAGCTCCTACCCCTGAGCTGTGGGGGGCTGTATCATAGTAATAGCTCCTACCCCTGAGCTGTAGGGGGCTGTATCATAGTAAAAGCTCCTACCCCCGAGCTGTAGGGGGCTGTATCATAGTAATAGCTCCTACCCCCGAGCTGTAGGGGGCTGTATCATAGTAATAGCTCCTACCCCCGAGCTGTAGGGGGCTGTATCATAGTAATAGCTCTTACCCCCGAGCTGTGGGGGTCTGTATTATAGTAATAGCTTGTACCCCCGAGCTGTAGGGGGCTGTATCATAGTAATAGCTCCTACCCCCGAGCTGTGGGGGTCTGTATCATAGTAATAGCTCCTACCCCCAAGCTGTAGGGGGCTGTATCATAGTAATAGCTCCTACCCCCGAGCTGTAGGGGGCTGTGTCACCCCTGCACACTGACAGGTCCCCATAGACTGCAGCCTTTCTCTGCGCCGCCATCATTTCCAGACACTCTTGGAATGCAGGGTTCCCTATGCCAAGGTACACCCAGCCATGGCGAAATCACAGCAGGGTCACTGGAGACCCCCTGCAGGGCACATACAGCAGCTGAGACCCGAGCTCCACACCTGCAGCTATTACTATACAGAAACATACAGCAGCTGAGACCCGAGCATCAGACCTGCAGCTATTACTATACGGAAACATACAGCAGCTGAGACCCGAGCATCAGACCTGCAGCTATTACTATACAGGAACATACAGCAGCTGAGACCAGAGCATCAGACCTGCAGCTATTACTATACAGAAACATACAGCAGCTGAGACCCGAGCATCAGACCTGCAGCTATTACTATACAGGAACATACAGCAGCTGAGACCAGAGCATCAGACCTGCAGCTATTACTATACAGGAACATACAGCAGCTGAGACCTGAGCATCAGACCTGCCGCTGGTGCCCCCTACGTGTGGTCCAGCTTTGGTCGCTCTCTAACATCTACAGTCCTGTCCCGCCAGATCACATCGGCCATTACCTGAGGTTCTGTTCTGCTTCAGAAATTCCTCCTGCAGCTTCTGTCCGGCCTGCTGCGCCAAATCCACCGGCTGTGAGAAATACTGATCACCACACCGCCACGAGATGTCAGCGCCACAAAACACCAGGGACTGCGTCTCCGTCAGATCAGTGGTGGTCACCGAGACACACAGAGCCTGCCGACAGGAGAGACAAGAGATCACACACCACTATACAGGAACAACCTGCAGGGGGCAGTATCATAGTAGTTATGCGGTTCAGGGAAGAAACAGAGCGCTGCACCTCACACCTATGGCTGATACTAGTGCCGCTAGGCTAAATAAAAAACACATCAGAATTTAGTGTATGAATTGATCAAGCCATACTGCCCCATGTACCTCGTGCCGGTATCTGATACACATGGGTCCCTACACTAAGTCCACACCGTGCCAGTCAGTGGCCACCAACCCCGCAGGCGTGCACAGCCAGCCTCTCTGAACAGCTAGCACTCCTTTATAAGACCCACATGACCAAAATTAGCAGGATGTGCCTGTGCTCACATGTCTGGACCCTATGTCTTCCCCATTCTGTGAGAGCAGCAATGGTAAGTGTAATACCATATCCATACTTGTGTCGTTTGGGGGCAGCCTTCCCCGCCGGTGGTGCTGGCTGGGTTTTGGTGGGGCTTTTTGGGTCTGGTCCTGTGACATTGGGGTTGCAGGGCCGTTCCATGGCCTCCCTTCCCTGTACGTGCACGCTTTGCGGGGTTGGCGGTCGCTGACCGACACGGTGTGGAGTTAGCGTAGGGACCCGTGTGGACCAGAGGACCTGCGCGGTGGTACACGGGGCAATATGGCTTGATCAATTCATATACAGACACTCTGGTGTTGATTTTTAATATAGGCCGGGCGGCATTAGTATCAGCCATAGATGGGATGTGCAGCCGTTCCACTCTCTCCAGTTCATGTATCATAGTAGTTATATTCCTGTATATAGCAGCAGTATTATAGTAGTTATATTCCTGTATATAGGGGCAGTATTATAGTAGTATATTCCTGTATATAGGAGCAGTATCATAGTAGTTATATTCCTGTATATAGCAGCAGTATTATAGTAGTTATATTCCTGTATATAAGAGCAGTATTATAGTAGTTATATTCTTGTATATAGGGGCAGTATCATAGTAGTTATATTCCTGTATATAGGAGCAGTATTATAGTAGTTATATCCCTGTATATAGGAGCAGTATTATAGTAGTTATATTCCTGTATATAGGGGCAGTATTATAGTAGTTATATCCCTGTATATAGGAGCAGTATTATAGTAGTTATATTCCTGTATATAGGGACAGTATTATAGTAGTTATATCCCTGTATATAGGAGCAGTATTATAGTAGTTATATTCTTGTATATAGGAGCAGTATTATAGTAGTTATATCCCTGTATATAGGAGCAGTATTATAGTAGTTATATCCCTGTATATAGGGAGCAGTATTATAGTAGTTATATCCCTGTATATAGGAGCAGTATTATAGTAGTTATATTCTTGTATATAGGGGGCAGTATTATAGTAGTTATATTCTTGTATATAGGAGCAGTATTATAGTAGTTATATTCTTGTATATAGGGGGCAGTATTATAGTAGTTATATTCCTGTATATAGGAGCAGTATTATAGTAGTTATATTCCTGTATATAGGAGCAGTATTATAGTAGTTATATTCCTGTATATAGTGAGCAGTATTATAGTAGTTATATTTCTGTATATAGGAGCAGTATTATAGTAGTATATCCCTGTATATAGGAGCAGTATTATAGTAGTTATATTCCTGTATATAGGAGCAGTATTATAGTAGTTATATTCCTGTATATAGGAGCAGTATTATAGTAGTTATATTCCTGTATATAGGAGCAGTATTATAGTAGTTATATTCTTGTATATAGGAGCAGTTTTATAGTAGTTATATTCCTGTATATAGGAGCAGTATTATAGTAGTTATATTCCTGTATATAGGGAGCAGTATTGTAGTAGTTATATTCCTGTATATAGGGAGCAGTATTGTAGTAGTTATATTCTTGTGTATAGGAGCAGTATTATAGTAGTTATATCTGTGTATATAGGGGCAGTATTATAGTAGTTATATCCCTGTATATAGGAGCAGTATTATAGTAGTTATATTCCTGTATATAGGGGCAGTATTATTGTAGTTATATTCCTGTATATAGGGGCAGTATTATTGTAGTTATATTCCTGTATATAGGAGCAGTATAATAGTAGTTATATTCCTGTATATAGGAGCAGTATTATAGTAGTTATATTCCTGTATATAGGAGCAGTATTATAGTAGTTATATATAGGGGGCAGTATGTGCCATGCTGAGATGATGAGACTGCTGCTTCTCTGCTCTCAGTTCTCTCTGATTCCTGAGCATACATTGTTACCAGCACAGCCTTCTCCAGGAGGTTGTCATGTAGCACAGCATGAATTAACAATGAGCGTGGGGGGTAACAAAGGAGCAGTAGGCTTCAATGCTTTGGTTACGATGCCTCTGATTCCTTGGGCAGTAGGGGGCGCTATGGCACTGAACTCTATTGAGAGTGTTATAAATTAACAGACTTTTGACAGATGCATATAAGCCTCACAAATCTCTCCCTACTTTACATAAAGATGGACCAGCCCTTTAAGTGCCCGTAAATTCAGCCGAGGAGGAAATCAGCAAGAACACTACAGGGCACCATGTTCCTCTTGTGCAGAACACATGATGGAAAGTCTGAGGGTGACAAATTACTATTCACATTCACAATGATCCAGCCAGGAGCAGACACATTGCAGCAAACAGTATACAATGTATCAGATATCAGATTACAGAACCGGACTGTGAAGTGTAAGCTCTTGTGGTCACATCAGGTTACAGATCCAGCCTGTGAAGTGTAAGCTCTTGTGGTCACATCAGGTTACAGATACAGGCTGTGAAGTGTAAGCCCCTGTGATCACATCAGATCCAGCCTGTGAAGTGTAAGCTCTTGTGGTCACATCAGATTCAGCCTGTGAAGTGTAAGCTCTTGTGATCCCATCAGATTACAGATCCAGACTGTGAAGTGTAAGCTCCTGTGGTCACATCAGATCCAGGCTGTGAAGTGTAAGCTCCTGTGATCACATCAGATCCAGCCTGTGATGTGTAAGCTCTTGTGATCACATCAGATCCAGGCTGTGAAGTGTAAGCTCCTGTGATCACATCAGATCCAGGCTGTGATGTGTAAGCTCTTGTGATCACATCAGATCCAGGCTGTGAAGTGTAAGCTCCTGTGATCACATCAGATCCAGGCTGTGAAGTGTAAGCTCCTGTGATCACATCAGATCCTGCCTGTGAAGTGTAAGCTCCTGTGATCACATCAGATCCAGGCTGTGAAGTGTAAGCTCCTGTGATCACATCAGATCCTGCCTGTGAAGTGTAAGCTCTTGTGATCACATCAGATCCAGACTGTGAAGTGTAAGCTCCTGTGGTCACATCAGATCCAGGCTGTGAAGTGTAAGCTCTTGTGATCACATCAGATCCAGGCTGTGAAGTGTAAGCTCTTGTGGTCACATCAGATCCAGCCTGTGAAGTGTAAGCTCTTGTGGTCACATCAGATCCAGGCTGTGAAGTGTAAGCTCTTGTGGTCACATCAGATCCAGCCTGTGAAGTGTAAGCTCTTGTGGTCACATCAGATCCAGGCTGTGAAGTGTAAGCTCTTGTGGTCACATCAGGTTACAGATCCAGCATGTGAAGTGTAAGTTCTTGTGATCACATCAGATCCTGCCTGTGAAGTGTAAGCTCTTGTGGTCACATCAGATCCAGCATGTGAAGTGTAAGCTCTTGTGGTCACATCAGATCCAGCATGTGAAGTGTAAGCTCTTGTGGTCACATCAGATCCAGCCTGTGAAGTGTAAGCTTTTGTGGTCACATCAGATCCAGGCTGTGAAGTGTAAGCTCTTGTGGTCACATCAGATCCAGCCTGTGAAGTGTAAGCTCTTGTGGTCACATCAGATCCAGGCTGTGAAGTGTAAGCTCTTGTGGTCACATCAGGTTACAGATCCAGCATGTGAAGTGTAAGTTCTTGTGATCACATCAGATCCTGCCTGTGAAGTGTAAGCTCTTGTGGTCACATCAGATCCAGCATGTGAAGTGTAAGTTCTTGTGATCACATCAGATCCTGCCTGTGAAGTGTAAGCTCTTGTGGTCACATCAGGTTACAGATCCAGCCTGTGAAGTGTAAGCTCTTGTGATCACATCAGGTTACAGATCCAGCCTGTGAAGTGTAAGCTCCTGTGGTCACATCAGATCCAGGCTGTAAAGTGTAAGCTCTTGTGGTCACATCAAATCCAGGCTGTGATGTGTAAGCTCCTGTGATCACATCAGATCCAGGCTGTGATGTGTAAGCTCTTGTGATCACATCAGATCCAGCCTGTGAAGTGTAAGCTCTTGTGGTCACATCAGATCCAGGCTGTGAAGTGTAAGCTCTTGTGTTCACATCAGATCCAGGCTGTGATGTGTAAGCTCTTATAGTCACATCAGATCCAGGCTGTGAAGTGTAAGCTCTTGTGGTCACATCAGATCCAGGCTGTGAAGTGTAAGCTCTTGTGATCACATCAGATCCTGCCTGTGAAGTGTAAGCTCTTGTGGTCACATCAGGTTACAGATCCAGCATGTGAAGTGTAAGCTCTTGTGATCACATCAGATCCAGCCTGTGAAGTGTAAGCTCTTGTGGTCACATCAGATCCAGGCTGTGAAGTGTAAGCTCTTGTGGTCACATCAGATCCTGCCTGTGAAGTGTAAGCTCTTGTGGTCACATCAGGTTACAGATCCAGCATGTGAAGTGTAAGTTCTTGTGATCACATCAGATCCTGCCTGTGAAGTGTAAGCTCTTGTGGTCACATCAGGTTACAGATCCAGCCTGTGAAGTGTAAGCTCTTGTGGTCACATCAGGTTACAGATCCAGCCTGTGAAGTGTAAGCTCTTGTGATCACATTAAAAAAACAAACATAAGAAATTCATCTACAATAACAAACGTGTCTGAAGTCGTCCGCACTGGTAACCACCAGCACGCCGCAGACAGGTGAGACGCTCTGCAGGTAACTACAGAGTATCTTACCCTGAAAAAGATATCAACCACAAAAGATCCTTAGTGCAGTGAACTACAGCGCCAGGAGAACTACAAGACCCAGCAATGCCAGCTTTTGGCACGGTGTAATGCTGAGAGTTGTAGTTCTACACTGTCCATGCAGTCACTTGTGCTCTATAGTAAGCAGTCTCTACCTGTGCTCTAAAGTGAGCAGTCCATCATGTGCTCAGCGCTCTTGCTTTTTACCTTTCAGTGAGCTGGAGATCTCCATGTCCGTGCAGCTGCGGATACCATCCACAAGGAGTGTGATGGTGCGTCTGTAATAGTGATTAATGGGATGGTGTACTGCTGATTATTAGTGAAGAGGGTGTGCACAAGTGTGATGGTAGTGACCGTAATAATCACTTCTCAGTTGTAATCCTCTCAGGGTGAAGATGGTGAACAGAGTGCTTGGAGATAGTCCTCAGGGAAAGAGATGGTGCACAGAGTGCTTGGAGATAGTCCTCAGGGAAAGAGATGGTGCACAGAGTGCTTGGAGATAGTCCTCAGGGAAAGAGATGGTGCACAGAGTGCTTGGAGATAGTCCTCAGGGAAAGAGATGGTGCACAGAGTGCTTGGGGATAGTCCTCAGGGTGAAGATGGTGAACAGAGTGCTTGGAGATAGTCCTCAGGGTGTAGACAGTGATGAGAGTGCACAATGATAGTCCTTGGGGTGTAGACAGTGATGAGAGTGCACAATGATAGTCCTCGGGGTGTATATGGTGAGCAGCGTACTCTATAATAGTCCAAAGAGGTCTGGAGATCAGAGTACTTGGTTGTAGCCCACAGGTATGTAGATAGGATAGACAGGGCTCTGTGATAGTCCTCTGGGGTGTAGAGGGTGAACAGTGCACTCGGTGATAGTCCTCAGGGGAAGAGATGGTGCACAGAGTGCTTGGTGATAGTCCTCAGGGTGTAGACAGTGAACAGAGTGCTTGGTGATAGTCCTCAGGAGAAGAGATGGCGAACAGAGTGCTTGGAGATAGTCCTCAGGAGAAGAGATGCTGCACAGGGTGCTTGGTGATAGTCCTCAGGGATAGAGATGGTGAACAGAGTGCTTGGAGATAGTCCTCAGGGGAAGAGATGGAGCACAGAGTGATTGGTGATAGTCCTCAGGGTGTAGACAGTGAGTAGAGTGATTGGTGATAGTCCTCAGGGTGTAGACAGTGAACAGAGTGATTGGTGATAGTCCTCAGGGTGTAGACAGTGAGCAGAGTGATTGGTGATAGTCCTCAGGGTGTAGACAGTGAGCAGAGTGCTTAGTGATAGTCCTCAGGGTGTAGACAGTGAGTAGAGTGATTGGTGATAGTCCTCAGGGTGTAGACAGTGAGCAGAGTGATTGGTGATAGTCCTCAGGGTGTAGACAGTGAACAGAGTGCTTGGTGATAGTCCTCAGGAGAAGAGATGCTGCACAGGGTGCTTGGTGATAGTCCTCAGGGTGAAGATGGTGAACAGAGTGTTTGGTGATAGTCCTCAGGGTGTAGACAGTGAACAGAGTGATTGGTGATAGTCCTCAGGGTGTAGACAGTGAGCAGAGTGCTTAGTGATAGTCCTCAGGGTGTAGACAGTGAGCAGAGTGCTCCGACCAGTGAGATGACTATGAGAGTGTTCGGGGTGTCCTGGCTGTGCAGTAAGGAATGAGGTGTGATCAGGAGTGTACAGATAGGTGTGACACTAGTGAAGTGAGTGTGCTGTGATGGTGAGCGCAGAGCTCCGCTACATCTGGAGTAGCGGTGAGTGTGTAAGCTGTGTGCACAGACGCTGGATGAGTGACTCACTCAGCTCTTCCCACTCCAGGGTGATGTCAGTGGACTCACATCTGCAGCCGCCTCGCCTATAGGAGGGGCCCCTGTCCCTAACACAACACCAGTCAGCATGGCGGCAGAGGCAGCTTAACCCCTCAGCTGCCAGTCCAGCCACATTCACCACCTCTGCGTCCCAGCAAACCGGCTCATCCCCTGCTCACACAGAGGCCCAGACAAGCCGTCCTCACTTACCGGCCCTTTAAATAGAACTCCTTTACATTGGCTATTTATACTTATGGGGAAGTCCCTGTCCGGCATATAACTGGTTAACAGCCTCTAAACCTCCATCACATGTAAAGTAGGAAAGTTACCAGGAGTATGGAGAATGAGAGATATGATAGAGCGCTCTATATAGGGATCAGGAGGAATTCGGGGGACGCAGCGGGCTGCCCAGAACCATGTATACAGGTAATAGGTAGACAAGGGGGTCACCCTCTGCCCCATCTATACACCCCCATCCAGGAGCCACCGTCCATCAGCCACCACTCTGCTATTGTGTATTCTCTTACAGCAAATCTGTGGGAGGCCGAGAGCTGTGGGGGGGGGGCAGAACATGGAAGAGACCACAGGCTTAACCCCTCAGGGACAAGAGGATTCTCATCAACTGACCCCAAGTCTTGTCATGTCTTATCCTCCAGAGCTGCACTCACTATTCTGCTGTTACATCATGTCTCATCCTCCAGAGCTGCACTCACTATTCTGCTGTTACATCATGTCTCATCCTCCAGAGCTGCACTCACTATTCTGCTCTTACATCATGTCTCATCCTCCAGAGCAGCACTCACTCTTCTGCTGTTACATCATGTCTCATCCCCCAGAGCTGCACTCACTATTCTGCTGTTACATCATGTCTCATCCTCCAGAGCTGCACTCACTATTCTGCTGTTACATCATGTCTCATCCTCCAGAGCTGCACTCACTATTCTGCTCTTACATCATGTCTCATCCTCCAGAGCTGCACTCACTATTCTGCTGTTACATCATGTCTCATCCTCCAGAGCTGCACTCACTATTCTGCTCTTACATCATGTCTCATCCTCCAGAGCTGCACTCACTATTCTGCTGTTAAATCATGTCTCATCCTTCAGAGCTGCACTCACTATTCTGCTGTTACATCATGTCTCATCCTTCAGAGCTGCACTCACTATTCTGCTGTTACATCATGTCTCATCCTCCAGAGCTGCACTCACTATTCTGCTCTTACATCATGTCTCATCCTCCAGAGCTGCACTCACTATTCTGCTGTTAAATCATGTCTCATTCTCCAGAGCTGCACTCACTATTCTGCTGTTACATCAAGTCTCATCCTCCAGAGCTGCACTCACTATTCTGCTGTTACATCAAGTCTCATCCTCCAGAGCTGCACTCACTATTCTGCTATTACATCCTGTCTCATCCTCCAGAGCTGCACTCACTATTCTGCTGTTACATTCAGATGGAGGCCGCTGCACAGACCTGGGGGTCTCCAGACTTTATTTTCTCCTCTGTGAAATAATAAACCAGGAGTCTTCATCCCAAGTTCTCAGAATCAGCAGAAAGCAAGGCCGCTGAGTCAGCATATAGGACTGGGGGGGGATGTCGGACCCCAGTCTCACATATCATGTACCCAGAATGCACCACTGTACACTGCACAGTCATGGGATGCAGCAGTATACGGCATAATAATAAAGCACCAGGTGCTGGGGGGCACCTTAGGGCTGAGTGTCGGGATTACATGCTGCCCTGGAATGACCCCAGTGTTATTTACCCCCTGCTTTCTCCTCTGGGCCAGTGTCAGTCTTCACTTTAGTTTTGCATTTTGTTCCTGAACAAGGGAGCTCAGGATGAACAATGAATCAGAACACTGTGTTCGCGCCTGGCATGAGGCCGCTGGACACAATGGCCGCAGCACAGCTGGCCCTGTATACTGTATACTTTCACATTCCCCAGAGCAGCTGACTCTGCTGAACCTGCAGAGAAAGGGCCCGAGCGGTCAGCAGATCAGAGACGGACAGCGTCCAGGGGCCCAGACCTGAACCCCCACCCCGGGTCATAATACACAGACCCGAACCCCCACCCCGGGTCATAATACACAGACCCCAACCCCCACCCCGGGTCATAATACACAGGCCCGAACCCCCACCCCAATTCATAATACACAGACCCGAACCCCCACCCCGGGTCATAATACACAGACCCGAACCCCCACCCCGGGTCATAATACACAGACCCCACCCCGGGTCATAATACACAGACCCCAACCCCCACCCCGGGTCATAATACACAGACCCCACCCCGGGTCATAATACACAGACCCCAACCCCCACCCCGGGTCATAATACACAGACCCCAACCCCCACCCCGGGTCATAATACACAGACCCCAACCCCCACCCCGGGTCATAATACACAAACCCCACCCCGGGTCATAATACACAGACCCCCACCCCGGGTCACACCCCGGGTTATAATACAAAGACCCCAACCCCCACCCCGGGTCATAATACACAGACCTGAACCCCCACCCTGGGTCATAATACACAGACCCCAACCCCCACCCGGGGTCATAATACACAGACCCCGACCCCCACCCGGGGTCATAATACACAGACCTGAACCCCCACCCCGGGTCATAATACACAGACCTGAACCCCCACCCCGGGTCATAATACACAGACCTGAACCCCCACCCCGGGTCATAATACACAGACCTGAACCCCCACCCCGGGTCAAAATACACAGACCCCGACCCCCACCCCGGGTCATAATACACAGACCCCAACCCCCACCCCGGGTCATAATACACAGACCCCAACCCCCACCCCGGATCACACACTAGTGATAATACACAGACCCGAATACTACTATACACTGATATGGATGATACTACTATACACTGATATAGATGGTACTGCTATATACTGATATAGATGGTACTGCTATATACTTATATGGATGATACTGCTATATACTGATATAGATGGTACTGCTATATACTGATATGGATGATACTGCTATATACTGATATGGATGATACTGCTATATACTGATATAGATGGTACTGCTACACACTGATATAGATGACACTGCTATATACTGATATGGATGGTAATACTATATACTGATATGGATGATACTGCTATATACTGATATAGATGGTACTGCTATATACTGATATGGATGATACTGCTATATACTGATATGGATGGTAATACTATATACAGATATGGATGATACTGCTATATACTGATATAGATGGTTTTGCTATATACTGATATGGATGATACTGCTATATACTGATATAGATGGTACTGCTATACACTGATATGGATGATACTGCTATATACTGATATAGATGGTACTGATATATACTGATATAGATGGTACTACTATATACTGATATAGATGGTACTGCTATATACTGTAGATGGTACTGCTATATACTGATATGGATGATACTACTATACACTGATATAGATGGTACTGCTATATACTGATATAGATGGTACTGCTATACACTGATATGGATGATACTGCTATATACTGATATAGATGATACTACTATATACTGATATGGATGATACTACTATATACTGTTACAGATAACACTACTGTACACAACCTGCCATGCCTCACATTACCCCCTTCACATCTGAAAGTAAGATGGCATTGCTCCCTATAACATGCCCCCATAGGTCTGGGATTATTCAGTCTCTGCCCCCCCCCCTTACAGATTTACCATCCAGGACTCTGGAAAAGCTGGGTGACAACCACTGTATGCGTTGTACTAGGGCAGGTTGTCACCCTCACATCCCCGCCTCTGTCCCCTACCTTGTTGAGCTCCTGCTGGTTCCCGAAGAGCTGGTGGTACCTGCGGTACTTGCCCTCGCGGTACTTGGCGCTGATGTAGGTCCGGCGCTCCTGCGAGCTGCTCCACTGGTCGATGGCCTCGCTGGGGGGCACATTGGCCGCCCAGAACTTGTTACTGACCTCATTACAAAGTGTCAGGAAAAGCTGAGGAGACAGGAAACAATACCATTACTGAGCTGCGGGGAGCGCTAATCCTCACAGCAGATGGGCCTGATAAATAGATCAGGATCCCGCCACAGTAACCCCTGCAATGCCAGGCTCCAATGTACTGAACACCCTGCACTGGGGGATGTCAATGCTGAAACAGCTCACTGCCCAGAGGAGTTGTCATAGTCATCCTGTAAGGTATTGTACTTTGTGACGGCCAATGCTGAAACATTCCACTGCCCAGAAGGGCTGTCATAGTCATACCGTACTGTACACCCTGCACTGGGTGATGGCTAATGCTGACACATTCCACTGCCCAGAAGGGCTGTCATAGTCATACCGTACTGTACACCCTGCACTGGGTGATGGCTAATGCTGACACATTACACTGCCCGGATGGGCTATCATAGTCATACCGTACTGTACACCCTGCACTGGGTGATGGCTAATGCTGACACATTACACTGCCCAGAAGGGCTGTCATAGTCATACCGTACTGAACACCCTGCACTGGGTGACGGCTAATGCTGAAACATTACACTGCCCAGAAGGGTTGTCATAGTCATACCGTACTGAACACCCTGCACTGGGTGATGGCTAATGCTGACACATTACACTGCCCAGAAGGGCTGTCATAGTCATACCGTACTGTACACCCTGCACTGGGTGATGGCTAATGCTGACACATTACACTGCCCGGATGGGCTGTCATAGTCATACCGTACTGTACACCCTGCACTGGGTGATGGCTAATGCTGAAACATTAAACTGCCCAGAAGGGCTGTCATAGTCATACTGTACTGTACACCCTGCACTGGGTGACGGCCAATGCTGAAACATTAAACTGCCCAGAAGGGTTGTCATAGTCATACCGTACTGTACACCCTGCACTGGGTGATGGCTAATGCTGACACATTACACTGCCCAGAAGGGTTGTCATAGTCATACCGGTCTGAACACCCTGCACTGGGTGATGGCTAATGCTGACACATTACACTGCCTGGATGGGCTGTCATAGTCATACTGTACTGTACACCCTGCACTGGGTGATGGCTAATGCTGACACATTACACTGCCCAGATGGGCTGTCATAGTCATACTGTACTGTACACCCTGCACTGGGTGATGGCTAATGCTGACACATTACACTGCCCAGATGGGCTGTCATAGTCATACTGTACTGTACACCCTGCACTGGGTGATGGCTAATGCTGACACATTCCACGGCCCAGAAGGGTTGTCATAGTCATCCTGTAAGGTGTCAGTCCTCACTGTAGCTCTGGAACTATATTCCTTGGCAGCAAAGTGCAGGTTGGATGGATTGTGGTACAATTTCCGATAACAATACACTATAAGGCTGGGTTCACACTGAGGAATTCTCGAGGAATTGAAGCAGAATGTTTTCTGCTTAAATTTCCTCGCCTATTCAGCTTTGGCAGAATAGGAGCAGCGGAATTCAAGCGGAATTCAAGCAGAATTCAAGCCCCATTGACTTCTATAGGATTCCTCTAGCGAAATCCGCCCAAAGAATGGAGTTTTCAGCGCGGCAATTCTGCTGTGGGAACAAATAAGCGGAAAGCCCATTAAAGCCAATGTACATTCACAATGTTCATTCTTTACGGGTGGAATTCCGCACGCATTTTGCCGCGGAATCCGCCTGAAAATCCGCAAGAACTCCTCAGTGTGAACCTACCCTAATAATCAGGGCTGTGGAGTCGGTAAGCCGCAGCTCCGACTCCGACTACTGAATTTTATCAGGACCGACTCCTGCTCCTTCATAAATGGCCGGTCATATATAAGGGGAGTTATATATCACACTGGGGTACAGCAGCTTCTCCCTAATGTCCTACATGATCCTGGGGCGACTTCTGAGGGAATATATACTGTATATAAAGCAGCTTCTCCTGTGTGTGCAGTGGATGCAGCCAGTCTCCAGCCTCCATGTCCTGAACTACTCACAACTAGACTAGATGGAGCAGGTGGTCTTTTCCTGCTGACATCTTCTATGTTTCTAACTAAATATTCACCAGACACACAGAAACACTGCTAACAATGCCAGATCCCTGTGATATAGAGGTCACACATAGTGATATAGAGAGGTCACACATAGTGATATACAGGGGGTCACACATAGTGATATAGAGAGGTCACACATAGTGATATACAGGGGGTCACACATAGTGATATAGAGAGGTCACACATAGTGATATAGAGAGGTCACACATAGTGATATACAGAGGGGGTCACACATAGTGATATAGAGAGAGGTCACACATAGTGATATAGAGGGGGTCACACATAGTGATATAGAGAGGGGTCACACATAGTGATATAGAGGGGTCACACATAGTGATATAGAGAGGTCACACATAGTGATATAGAGGGGTCACACATAGTGATATAGAGAGGTCACACATAGTGATATAGAGGGGGTCACACATAGTGATATAGAGAGGGGTCACACATAGTGATATAGAGGGGTCACACATAGTGATATAGAGAGGTCACACATAGTGATATAGAGAGGGGTCACACATAGTGATATAGAGGTCACACATAGTGATATAGAGGGGTCACACATAATGATATAGAGGGGTCACACATAGTGATATAGAGAGGGGTCACACATAGTGATATAGAGGTCACACATAGTGATATAGAGGGGTCACACATAATGATATAGAGGTCACACATAGTGATATAGAGAGGGGTCACACATAGTGATATAGAGGGGGTCACACATAGTGATATAGAGAGAGGGGTCACACATAGTGATATAGAGAGGGGTCACACATAGTGATATAGAGGGGTCACACATAGTGATATAGAGGGGTCACACATAGTGATATAGAGGGGTCACACATAGTGATATAGAGGGGTCACACATAGTGATATAGAGAGGGGTCACACATAGTGATATAGAGGTCACACATAGTGATATAGAGGGGTCACACATAATGATATAGAGGGGTCACACATAGTGATATAGAGAGGGGTCACACATAGTGATATAGAGGTCACACATAGTGATATAGAGGGGTCACACATAATGATATAGAGGTCACACATAGTGATATAGAGAGGGGTCACACATAGTGATATAGAGGGAGTCACACATAGTGATATAGAGAGGGGTCACACATAGTGATATAGAGGGGTCACACATAGTGATATAGAGGGGTCACACATAGTGATATAGAGGGGGGTCACACATAGTGATATAGAGGGGGGTCACACATAGTGATATACAGGGGGTCACACATAGTGATATAGAGGGGTCACACATAGTGATATAGAGGGGTCACACATAGTGATATAGAGGTCACACATAGTGATATAGAGGTCACACATAGTGATATAGAGGGGGTCACACATAGTGATATAGAGGGGGTCACACATAGTGATATAGAGAGGGGGTCACACATAGTGATATATAGGGGTCACACATAGTGATAGAGAGGGGTCACACATAGTGATATAGAGGGGTCACACATAGTGATATAGAGGGGTCACACATAGTGATATAGAGAGAGGGGTCACACATAGTGATATAGAGAGGGGTCACACATAGTGATATAGAGGGGTCACACATAGTGATATAGAGGTCACACATAGTGATATAGAGGGGTCACACATAGTGATATAGAGGGGTCACACATAGTGATATAGAGGGGTCACACATAGTGATATAGAGAGGGGTCACACATAGTGATATAGAGGTCACACATAGTGATATAGAGGGGTCACACATAATGATATAGAGGGGTCACACATAGTGATATAGAGAGGGGTCACACATAGTGATATAGAGGTCACACATAGTGATATAGAGGGGTCACACATAATGATATAGAGGTCACACATAGTGATATAGAGAGGGGTCACACATAGTGATATAGAGAGGGGTCACACATAGTGATATAGAGGGGTCACACATAGTGATATAGAGAGGGGTCACACATAGTGATATAGAGGGGTCACACATAGTGATATAGAGGGGTCACACATAGTGATATAGAGGGGTCACACATAGTGATATAGAGGGGGGTCACACATAGTGATATAGAGGGGGGTCACACATAGTGATATAGAGGGGTCACACATAGTGATATAGAGGTCACACATAGTGATATAGAGGTCACACATAGTGATATAGAGGTCACACATAGTGATATAGAGGTCACACATAGTGATATAGAGGGGTCACACATAGTGATATAGAGGGGTCACACATAGTGATATAGAGGTCACACATAGTGATATAGAGGTCACACATAGTGATATAGAGGGGGTCACACATAGTGATATAGAGAGGGGGTCACACATAGTGATATAGAGGGGGTCACACATAGTGATATAGAGGTCACACATAGTGATATAGAGAGGGGTCACACATAGTGATATAGAGGGGTCACACATAGCGATATAGAGAGGGTCACACATAGTGATAGAGAGGGGTCACACATAGTGATATAGAGGGGTCACACATAGTGATATAGAGGGGTCACACATAGTGATATAGAGGGGTCACACATAGTGATATAGAGGGGTCACACATAGTGATATAGAGGGGTCACACATAGTGATATAGAGGGGTCACACCTAGTGATATAGAGGGGTCACACCTAGTGATATAGAGAGGGGTCACACAGTGATATAGAGGTCAGCCATAGCGATATACAGGGGGTCACACATAGTGATATAGAGAGGGGTCACACCTAGTGATATAGAGAGGGGTCACACAGTGATATAGAGGTCAGCCATAGCGATATACAGGGGGTCACACATAGTGATATAGAGGGGTCACACATAGTGATATAGAGGGGTCACACATAGTGATATAGAGAGGGGTCACACATAGTGATATAGAGGGGTCACACATAGTGATATAGAGAGGTCACACATAGTGATATAGAGAGGGGTCACACATAGTGATATAGAGGGGGTCACACATAGTGATATAGAGAGGGTTCACACATAGTGATATAGAGGGGTCACACATAGTGATATAGAGGGGTCACACATAGTGATATAGAGGGGGTCACACATAGTGATATAGAGGTCACACATAGTGATATAGAGGTCACACATAGTGATATAGAGGGGTCACACATAGTGATATAGAGGTCACACATAGTGATATAGAGGTCACACATAGTGATATAGAGGGGGTCACATATGGTGATATAGAGGGGTCACACATAGTGATATAGAGAGGTCACACATAGTGATATAGAGGGGGTCACACATAGTGATATAGAGGGGGTCACACATAGTGATATAGAGAGGGGGTCACACATAGTGATATATAGGGGTCACACATAGCGATATAGAGAGGGTCACACATAGTGATAGAGAGGGGTCACACATAGTGATATAGAGGGGTCACACATAGTGATATAGAGGGGTCACACATAGTGATATAGAGGGGTCACACATAGTGATATAGAGGGGTCACACATAGTGATATAGAGGGGTCACACATAGTGATATAGAGGGGTCACACCTAGTGATATAGAGAGGGGTCACACAGTGATATAGAGGTCAGCCATAGCGATATACAGGGGGTCACACATAGTGATATAGAGAGGGGTCACACCTAGTGATATAGAGAGGGGTCACACAGTGATATAGAGGTCAGCCATAGCGATATACAGGGGGTCACACATAGTGATATAGAGGGGTCACACATAGTGATATAGAGGGGTCACACATAGTGATATAGAGGGGTCACACATAGTGATATAGAGAGGGGTCACACATAGTGATATAGAGGGGTCACACATAGTGATATAGAGGGGGGTCACACATAGTGATATAGAGGGGTCACTGTGGGTGTGGGGGCACGCCATAGCACACACACACAGCCTGCTACAGCCATAGAACACTTAAGAAAACCCCCACACTGAGGACAGAGGTTACTGCTACACTACTTATGTCTTCTCCTCCTCTATATTACACAGGATATCTTCATATTACACTGCTGCTCATATACAGTCATCCAGAAAGAGACCAGCACAGATCTCCCCCCACACAATGGACTCTTCTAGCTCAGAAACAAACTGATAAATAGTGACCGTCAACTTTTCCCCGACCATCCCTATCTAGTAGGGACAGTGTCCTATTAGAATGTTGCTTATAATATATATTGATGAGCAAAACTTTAAAAAAAATAAATAAATTAAAGCTGGAGTTGGTACATTTTTTCCGACTCCAACTCCAGCCAAAACTAGCTCCGACTCAGACTACACGACTCCAACTCCACAGCCCTGATAATAATACACTATATCAGCTCATCCACCCGCCGCCAGGACATGAAGGTAACGCTTCAGCACAAACATCAGCTGATCATAGGGGCCGAGCGACGTCCAGACACATATTCCAACACACGGACATGTCTATGGGATTAACCCCTCACAGACCGCAGCATCAGAGATCACAGAATGATAAGGAAGTCTACAAAGTACTGTGAGTGATCGAGGGTGAAGAGATGCACACAGTGACAGGCGGTGCAGGTGCACACAGTGACAGGCGGTGCAGGTACACACAGTGACAGGAGGTACAGGCAACAGGCTGGCAGTACAGGGGCACACAGTGACAGGCGGTGCAGGTACACACAGTGACAGGAGGTACAGGGGCACACAGTGACAGGCGGTGCAGGTACACACAGTAACAGGAGGTACAGGGGCACACAGTGACAGGAGGTACAGGGGTACACATTGACAGGAGGTACAGGCGGCGCAGGTACACACAGTGACAGGCGGCGCAGGGGCACACAGTGACAGGCGGCGCAGGGGCACACAGTGACAGGCGGCGCAGGGGCACACAGTGACAGGAGGTGCAGGGGCAAACATACAGTGACAGGCGGTACAGGGGCAAACATTGACAGGAGGTACAGGCGGCGCAGGGGCACACAATGACAGGCGGCGCAGGGGCACACAGTGACAGGCGGCGCAGGGGCACACAGTGACAGGCGGCGCAGGGGCACACAGTGACAGGCGGCGCAGGGGCACACAGTGACAGGCGGCGCAGGGGCACACAGTGACAGGCGGCGCAGGGGCACACAGTGACAGGCGGCGCAGGGGCACACAGTGACAGGCGGCGCACCCCACCTCTATCAGCTCCTCTGTCCAGATCTTGTTGTCCATCTTGAGACTCCGCACTTTGCTTATACTGGGCCCCAGACTGCGGTGTTCTCCTATAACAATTAAGATATAAAATAATGTTCGTATTCATCTATATACAATAATGTAGCTATATATATATATATATATATATAGTCAGTCACTGCTAAAATTACCAACCCCGCTACAGGAATATCCCAGAGTGACATCTCAGACAATAGGATTTAGCAGATCCCTTTATTTTATTCTAAATGTCCTTCACATCATGTCTGAGGACATAGCATAGAGGTTATACTTATCACACATCACAACTATAATACTGCTCCTATATACAAGAATATAACTACTATAATACTGCTCCTATATACAAGAATATAACTACTATAATACTGCCCCCTGTATATGGGAATATAACTACTATAATACTGCTCTTATATACAGGGATATAACTACTATAATACTGCTCCTATATACAGGGATATAACTACTATAATACTGCTCCTATATACAGGAATATAACTACTATAATACTGCTCCTATATACAGCAATATAACTACTATAATACTACTCCTATATACAGGATTATAACTACTATAATACTGCTCCTATATACAAGAATATAACTACTATAATACTGCTCCTATATACAAGAATATAACTACTATCATACTGCTCCTATATACAAGAATATAACTACTATAATACTACTCCTATATACAGGATTATAACTACTATAATACTGCTCCTATATACAAGAATATAACTACTATAATACTGCTCCTATATACAAGAATATAACTACTATCATACTGCTCCTATATACAAGAATATAACTACTATAATACTGCTCCTATATACAGGGATATAACTACTATAATACTGCTCCTATATACAGGAATATAACTACTATCATACTGCCCCCTATATACAGGAATATAACTACTATAATACTGCCCCCTATATACAGGAATATAACTACTATAATACTGCTCCTATATACAGGAATATAATTACTATAATACTGCCCCTATATACAAGAATATAACTACTATAATACTGCTCCTATATACAGGGATATAACTACTATACTACTGCTCCTATATACAGGGATATAACTACTATAATACTGTTCCTATATACAGGGATATAACTACTATACTACTGCCCCATTTCCCCCTGTATCGTGTTACTTTCTCACCTGCGCACTTCTTGCAGATGACCACGCACAGGTTGACCGATGCCCAGTCCGGGTTGGGGCAGCCACAGTCGGCACACAGTCGGTTGGATTCCACAGACCAGATTTTTTGGGCTACCTCAAAGTTGGAGAGGGCACCGGCGACTGACTGCATCATGGCTTCCACCCAGTCGTTCCTCTCCTGTTCATTATCTGCGATAAAACTGGGAGGGAGCACAGAAGGATGAGAGAGGAGAGAGGCGACCGCAACACAGAGCACCGACTATACGACTACCAGGACTAGCGGCCATGATGACACGCTGTGGCGGAGGAATGGTCACAGTGACGGTAGATGCAGATGGTGCACAGACATGATACCCCCGGTCTCCTCACCTGAAGGTCTTGTACGGCGTGGTCAGGTCAAAGCTCCTCTTGTCCACCTCCTTCACGTTGCCAAGGTTCATGTCGATAGAGGTGATGCCCACTCCAGATATAAAGTCCTGCCGGGGGGGCAGAAATATCACCAGTGTGCAGAGGGGCAGGTGACACATACAGGGCAGGTGACGCATACAGGGCAGGTGACCCATACAGGGCAGGTGACGCATACAGGGCAGGTGACGCATACAGGGCAGGAGACGCATACAGGGCAGGGGACGCATACAGGGCAGGTGACGCATACAGGGCAGGAGACGCATACAGGGCAGGTGACGCATACAGGGCAGGAGACGCATACAGGGCAGGGGACGCATACAGGGCAGGAGACGCATACAGGGCAGGTGACGCATACACGGCAGGTGACGCATACAGGGCAGGTGACGCATACAGGGCAGGTGACGCATACAGGGCAGGGGACCCATACAGGGCAGGTGACCCATACAGGGCAGGTGACGCATACAGGGCAGGTGACCCATACAGGGCGGGTGACCCATACAGGGCAGGTGACCCATACAGGGCGTAGTATATACTATGTGGTGTAGTACTATGTGGAGTATATACTTTGCGGTGTAGTACTATGTGGAGTATTTACTTTGCGGTGTAGTACTATGTGGAGTATATACTATGCGGTGTAGTACTATGTGGAGTATATACTATGCGGTGTAGTACTATGTAGAGTATATACTATGCTAGTATATACTATACTATCAATAAAAATTCGTTTGTGATTATATTACATCTGGGTACAGTATATTTTTTTGTAGGTGTATATGTATTGTTTTGCTGTTGTAGCACCCAGTAGGTTATCCCCATATATATTACATTTTGCATTTGCTTGTTATACTTTGGGTAGAATATCAGCTACTACAATTTTTGTTTGAGAGTATATACTATGCGGTGTAGTACTATGTAGAGTATATACTATGCAGTGTAGTACTATGTACAGCATATACTTTGCAGTGTAGTACTATGTGGAATATACATTATGTGGGGTAGTCCTATGTGGAGTATATACTATGCAGTGTAGTGCTTTGTAAAGTATATACTTTGCGGCGTAGTTCTATTTACAGTATATACTATGCGGTGTAGTACTATGTGGAGTATACATTATGTGGGGTAGTCCTATGTGGAGTATATACTTTGCGGTGTAGTACTATGTGGAGTATATACTATGCGGTGTAGTACTATGTGGAGTATATACTATGTGTGGTAGTACTATGTAGAGTATATACTTTGCGGTGTAGTACTATGTGGAGTATATACTATGCGGTGTAGTACTATGTGGAGTATATACTATGTGTGGTAGTACTATGTAGAGTATATACTTTGCGGTGTAGTACTATGTGGAGTATTTACTATAGCACTCTGGAATCAAGGGCGCTTTATAAATAAATAATAATAATAATGTGGAGTATACACAATGTGGAGTATATACTGTGTGGTGTATTACTATGTGGTGTATAAACTGTGTGGAGTATATACCATGTAGAGTATATACTATGAGTACAGGGTCACTGACCTTACGTTCTTGTACAGGTAGACGTTATACTATGTGGAGTATATGTGTAGTATATACTATGTGGAGTATACACTATGTGGAGTATATACTATGTGGAGTATACACGCAGTATATACTATGTGGAGTATAAGTGAAGTATACACTATGTGGAGTATATGTGGAGTATACACTAGGTGCAGTACATGTGGCGTATATACCATGTGGAGTATACACTAGGTGCAGTACATGTGGAGTATATACCATGTGGAGTATACACTAGGTGCAGTACATGTGGAGTATATACCATGTGGAGTATACACTAGGTGCAGTACATGTGGAGTATATACCATGTGGAGTATACACTAGTTGCAGTACATGTGGAGTATATACCATGTGGAGTTTATGTGGAGTACAGGGACACTGATCTCCCCGTTCTTGTACAGGTAGGCGTTATACTATGTGGAGTATATACTATGTGGAGTATAAATGGAGTATATACTATGTGGAGTATAAGTGGAGTATATACACTATGTGGAGTATATGTGTAGCTTACAATATGTGGAGTATATACTTTGTGGAGTATACACCATGTGGATTACAGGGACACTGACCTCCCCGTTCTTGTACAGGTAGACGTTATACTATGTGGAGTATATACTATGTGAAGTATAAGTGGAGTATATACTATGTGGAGTATATGTGTAGTATACACTATGCGGAGTATATACTTTGTGGAGTATACACCATGTGAAGTACAGGGTGACTGACCTCGCCGTTCTTGTACAGGTAGACGTTATACTATGTGGAGTATATACTATGTGGAGTATAAGTGGAGTATACACCATGTGAAGTACAGGGTGACTGACCTCGCCGTTCTTGTACAGGTAGACGTTATACTATGTGGAGTATATACTATGTGGAGTATAAGTGGAGTATACACCATGTGGAGTACAGGGTGACTGACCTCGCCGTTCTTGTACAGATACACCTTATCAGCGTCCACCACCACAAACAGCTTTGGCTTCCATCCCTTCATCTCCAGCAGGCCGCACCTCTCCGGGCTCTCCGGGTTGTAGTGGGCGGAGCTGGCGGCTCGGCTCCTCCTCTCCTCCATCACTTGATGTATTGCTTTTATCCAGTCGTTTCTTTCTGCTGCTCGTGATAAAATGGACGGGAGTGATGAAGTTGTCGGGGGGGGGGGGGGGGGGTTCTGCGCTCGGTGGGAGAAGTCTACTCACTGTCACTCTCGGCTCGGAACACAAAGTTGCGGTTGGATGTTGTGACTTCGAACTTCTGGTCCCCGGTGGAGGCCACCTTGGCTATCAGGCTGACCTTTATGATCCGCTTGGAGTACATGTCCTAGAGTGGAGGGAAGAGTACATGTCCTAGAGTGGAGGGAAGAGTACATGTCCTAGAGTGGTGAGAAGAGTGTCTGATCAGACCCTCTTATTTTACATCTACCACATTAGACACCATCTGACCAGGATCTCAGGATCAGTGGGGGCGCCAGAGATCAGACTGCCCTTATACCCTCACAGAGACATAACACTCTCTGGAATATGGGTGGGTCGGACAAAATGAGCGGGACCCCTGACTGTACCTTGTCACTGTCGTAGTAGCGGAGATAGTCCGGGTCCAGCTTCACCCATCGCCTCTGGAAGATGTACGACCTGCACAGGAAGGAATCAAGACGATAGTAACCAAGGTAGAGAAGAATGTTGTGTGACAGTATGCCGGTCACTGACTCCCCTGCATTATCCCAGTCCCTGCGCACAGACCTCTCAGTGACTCCCCTGCATTATCCCAGTCCCTGCGCACAGTCCTCTCAGTGACTCCCCTGCATTATCCCAGTCCCTGCGCACAGTCCTCTCAGTGACTCCCCTGCATTATCCCAGTCCCTGCGCACAGTCCTCTCAGTGACTCCCCTGCATTATCCCAGTCCCTGCGCACAGTCCTCTCAGTGACTCCCCTGCATTATCCCAGTCCCTGCGCACAGTCCTCTCAGTGACTCCCCTGCATTATCCCAGTGCCTGCGCACAGTCCTCTCACTGACTCCCCTGCATTATCCCAGTCCCTGCACATAGTCCTCTCAGTGACTCCCCTGCATTATCCCAGTCCCTGCGCACAGTCCTCTCAGTGACTCCCCTGCATTATCCCAGTCCCTGCGCACAGTCCTCTCAGTGACTCCCCTGCATTATCCCAGTCCCTGCGCACAGTCCTCTCAGTGACTCCCCTGCATTATCCCAGTCCCTGCTCACAGTCCTCTCAGTGACTCCCCTGCATTATCCCAGTCCCTGCGCACAGTCCTCTCAGTGACTCCCCTGCATTATCCCAGTCCCTGCACACAGTCCTCTCAGTGACTCCCCTGCATTATCCCAGTCCCTGCGCACAGTCCTCTCACTGACTCCCCTGCATTATCCCAGTCCCTGCGCACAGTCCTCTCACTGACTCCCCTGCATTATCCCAGTCCCTGCGCACAGTCCTCTCAGTGACTCCCCTGCATTATCCCAGTCCCTGCACACAGTGCTCTCAGTGACTCCCCTGCATTATCCCAGTCCCTGCGCACAGTCCTCTCACTGACTCCCCTGCATTATCCCAGTCCCTGCGCACAGTCCTCTCAGTGACTCCCCTGCATTATCCCAGTCCCTGCGCACAGTCCTCTCAGTGACTCCCCTGCATTATCCCAGTCCCTGCACACAGTCCTCTCAGTGACTCCCCTGCATTATCCCAGTCCCTGCGCACAGTCCTCTCAGTGACTCCCCTGCATTATCTCGGTGACTGGGCAGCACACTATATGGCTATATGAGTGGGCAGCACACTATATGGCTATATGAGTGGGCAGCACACTATATGGCTATATGAGTGGGCAGCACACTATATGGCTATATAATTGGACAGCGGTATGTGGCGGTATGTGTCTATCATCCCTAAATAAGATGGGAGACCCTTTAGGAGGAGCAGGATTCCAGGCTACAGACTTAGAGATTCTACACCACAACAGATAAGAGAAGAAAATATGTGCTGATCATTGGCGCGCTGCTGGCGGTGCAGCTGCAGCATCTCGGTGGAGGATGATGGGTGTGGTGATCAGACCAAAGTCCCCAGCGGGAAGAAGAATCTCAAACCCAAACCAAGGAAAGAGGAGGAGGAGGTGCAGATGTGAGGGTGAAGATACAGACACAATCTGCACACAGCGAGATCCGGGAAACCTAAACACAGACAGGCGGGGGATGGCGATAAATGAGACTCAGATGTGAGAGGGGCTCTGGCCCACAGCCCCTGCTTGTTCAGTACTGCGCTCTATGCCTATAGCACCATCCACAGAGACCGTCACATAGAGGTCAATGGAAGTTCTGTGACTGTAATTGTGCCTAGGAATGTTCTGGAAAATAGATTCATCTGTGTGTCCGTCCGTCTCCACCAGCGGTCTGCGGGTCCACATGTGAGCACACGGATCACAGCACGCTGGCAGCCATACTGCTCCATAACTTCAAATCAACTGGTCTCAGAAAGTACCAGAGATTTGTAATTTACTTCTATTGAAAAAGCTTAAGTCCTCCAGTACTTATCAGCTGCTGTATGTCCAGCAGGAAGTGGTGTATTCCATGGAGGTAAATTATAAAACTCTATCACTTTGTGGCACCAGTTGATTTAAAGGGAAAAAAAAAGTTGAACAACCCCTTTAAAGGAGTATATGGTGAGGGGGTATGTGAAAATGGGTTTCTAAAAGCCCTGTAGCAACCCATCAGAGCTCAGCTTTCATTTCATAAACTGCTCTGGTAAAATGAAAGCTGCGGTGTGAATGGTTGCTATGGGCAAGGATGGAATCCATTACAACTATACAATGTATGAGCCTACTGTATATGAGAGAAGTAGTGGAGCGCTCACTCACCCCTGCGGCGGGTTCTTGTCCAGCCATCCCGCCTTGATGACCGGGGTCTCCTGTGTAGACGAGTCTCCGTCATCCATGTTCCCCTGTGAGATAGACGTCCCCAGGGACAGAGAACCGTTGGACTTCCACGTGCTCAGACCGCCATCATCCTGCATGCTGCGAGAAAACACCGCCATAAGTAACCAAGGGCAACAGCCCTATGTGTATAGAGGTAGTCACAGCCCCGCCCCCTGTATATCGTGTGTATAGAGAGGTAGTCCCAGCCCTACCCCCTATATATCGTATGTACATAGAGGTAGTCACAGCCCCGCCCCCTGTATATCGTATGTACATAGAGGTAGTCACAGCCCCGCCCCCTTTATATCGTGTGTGTATAGAGAGGTAGTCCCAGCCCTGCCCCCTATATATCTTATGTACATAGAGGTAGTCACAGCCCCGCCCCCTTTATATCCTGTGTATAGAGAGGTAGTCCCAGCCCTGCCCCCTGTATATCATATGTATAGAGAGGTAGTCACAGCCCGCCCCCTGTATATCGTATGTACATAGAGGTGGTCACAGCCCCGCCCCCTGTATATCCTGTGTATAGAGAGGTAGTCACAGCCCCGCCCCCTGTATATCCTGTATATAGAGAGGTAGTCACAGCCCCGCCCCCTGTTTATAATGTGTATAGAGAGGTAATCCCCACCCCCTGTATATCGTATGTACATAGAGGTGGTCACAGCCCCGCCCCCTGTATATCCTGTGTATAGAAAGGTAGTCACAGCCCCGCCCCTGTTTATAATGTGTATAGAGAGGTATTCCCTGCCCCCTGTATATCATATGTACATAGAGGTGGTCACAGCCCCGCCCCCTGTATATCCTGTGTATAGAGAGGTAGTCCCAGCCCCGCCCCCTGTATATCCTGTGTATAGAGAGGTAGTCACAGCCCCGCCCCCTGTTTATAATGTGTATAGAGAGGTAATCCCCGCCCCCTGTATATAGTATGTACATAGAGGTGGTCACAGCCCCGCCCCCTGGATGACATCCCTGATATCATAGACACGGTCGGAGCACAGTAAGGGTTAAGCTGTAGGCAGGGCTCCTGTAGATTATTTCCTTATTACAGCTCCTGGAAGGCGTCCAGACACCCGGGAACATCAGGTGACAGTGACCGCAGCCGATACCTTATGGTTTCCAAAAAACGTTGCTGAGCGAAGGTATAAAAAAACTGCACGTAAGACGAGGAGAGCGGCCAATATGGCGGCCAGGAAACACTGCCTGACTGCCCCTCCATAATACCCCCCCCCCCGGAGGACCCTCCGTCAGCACGCCCATAGTGACTGGCACTGCCATGTATCCTACAGGATTACCCAGGCCCACTGCCTGACTACCAGACGGTTGTGTCAGACAGGTGTGTGGGGCTGCCCGCCCGTGACCTGAGGCTGTCAGTACAATTTACTACATGACACAAGAATTCAGCCGCCCATAACTAGAGACATCATCATCGCTGGGGCGGTGACATCATACATCATACTCTGCATGCCAAGATGTGAAGGAGAAACAGAACTACAGGATTTAGGGTCCTATTACCCGGAGCCATTTATAAAGATTACCGACTAACGATAAACGGTCGCAAATGAGATTGTTTACCGTTAACCTGAAATCGTTCATTTTACACAGAGCGATAATCGTTTTTGCGATCGTTACTATGATCGTTTATTCCTTCTGATCCCAGAAAAACAATGAACAATGTGCAATTACACTGGACGATTAGTGAACAAATGCGGAATTACAGCGAACGATAAGGCTGGTATTACACGGAGCGATTATCGTTCGAAAAATCGTTAAATCGTTCGGATTTGAGCGATAATCGTTTCATGTAATAGCAGGCAACGATTAAACGACCAACGAGAAATCGTTGATCGTTTAATAGGATCCGGACCTATTTTTACCGTTTGATCGTTCGCACATTGTTCGGTGGAATAAGAATTCGCAACTGAAATGTACGCAATACCGACGACTAAACGACCGCAAGAACGATCATAAATAACGATCATCGTTCCATGTAATTGGGCAAACGATTTCGGGTCGTTTGCCTTAGCGGTCGTTTAAGATCGTTTATCGTTAATCATTAGTCGTGGAAAAATTGCTTGGTGTAATAGTACCCTAAGCGAACGATTAACAATAATTTTAGGTTCACATCTAAAGGCCGTATTACACGTAGCGACTATTGTTCAAAGATTCGCTATAACGATCGTTTGCAATCAATGACTAGCGATTTTTTTTTGAGAATGATTTTGAGGTTATTACATTCACCGATTACGGTTATGAACGATCGTTTTTACGTCGTTATATGGTCGCTAATCATTGCTCAGGACGACCCACACAACATGTTTTATCGGCGAATGACTTCCAAATAGGCGAACGATCAGCGAACTACCAACGATCATTTTTCAACATGTTAAAAGACCAAAATGAACGATTTTTCATTAGTCGTTTCATCGTTGGGTGTTATTACACGGACAGATAATCGTTTATTTCAATCGTTTTAGCGAATTTTTAAACGATAATCGTTCTTAGTAATAGGGCCTTAAATCAACGATAAACGACAGACGAACGATTTTTCGATCGTTGCCCACAATTACACGGAACTATTATTGTTTAAATTTGAATGATATAACGATTTTTTGCACAATACCTGTCACGTGTATTAAGTTTAAAGGGCCAGTAACCCTCACAGTACAGAGATTACTACAGTACAGTGATATAAGAAGAGGCTGATATCTTATTACAGTACAGCAGTGATATAAGAGGAGAGGCTGATATCTTATTACAGTACAGCAGTGATATAAGAGGAGAGGCTGATATCTTATTACAGTACAGCAGTGATATAAGAGGAGAGGCTGATATCTTATTACAGTACAGCAGTGATATAAGAGGAGAGGCTGATATCTTATTACAGTACAGCAGTGATATAAGAGGAGGGGCTGATATCTTATTACAGTACAGCAGTGATATAAGAGGAGAGGCTGATACCTTATTACAGTACAGCAGTGATATAAGAGGAGAGGCCGATATCTTATTACAGTACAGTGATATAAGAAGAGGCTGATATCTTATTACAGTACAGCAGTGATATAAGAGGAGAGGACAATATCATCTTATTACAGTACAGCAGTGATATAAGAGGAGAGGCCGATATCTTATTACAGTACAGCAGTGATATAAGAGTAGAGGCTGCTGATATCTTATTACAGTACAGCAGTGATATAAGAGGAGAGGCTGATATCTTATTACAGTACAGCAGTGATATAATAGGAGAGGCTGATATCTTATTACAGTACAGCAGTGATATAAGAGGAGAGGCTGATATCTTATTACAGTACAGCAGTGATATAAGAGGAGAGGCCGATATCTTATTACAGTACAGCAGTGATATAAGAGGAGAGGCCGATATCTTATTACAGTACAGCAGTGATATAAGAGGAGAGGCTGATATCATCATATTACAGTACAACAGTGATATAATAGGAGAGGCTGATATCTTATTACAGTACAGCAGTGATATAAGAGGAGAGGCTGATATCTTATTACAGTACAGCAGTGATATAAGAGGAGAGGCTGATATCTTATTACAGTACAGCAGTGATATAAGAGGAGAGGCTGATATCATCATATTACAGTACAGCAGTGATATAATAGGAGAGGCTGATATCTTATTACAGTACAGCAGTGATATAAGAGGAGAGGCTGATATCTTATTACAGTACAGCAGTGATATAAGAGGAGAGGCTGATATCTTATTACAGTACAGCAGGGATATAAGAGGAGAGGCTGATATCTTATTACAGTACAGCAGTGATATAAGAGGAGAGGCTGATATCTTATTACAGTACAGCAGTGATATAAGAGGAGGGCTGATATCTTATTACAGTACAGCAGTGATATAGAAGAAGAGGCTGATATCTTATTACAGTACAGCAGTGATCTAAGAGGAGAGGCTGATATCTTATTACAGTACAGCAGTGATATAAGAGGAGAGGCTGATACCTTATTACAGTACAGCAGTGATATAAGAGGAGAAGCTGATATCTTATTACAGTACAGCAGTGATATAAGAGGAGAGGCTGATACCTTATTACAGTACAGCAGTGATATAAGAGGAGAGGCTGATATCTTATTACAGTACAGCAGTGATATAAGAGGAGAGGCTGATACCCTATTACAGTACAGCAGTGATATAGGAGAAGAGGCTGATATCTTATTACAGTACAGCAGTGATATAAGAGGAGGGGCTGATATCATCTTATTACAGTACAGCAGTGATATAAGAGGAGAGGCTGATATCTTATTACAGTACAGCAGTGATATAAGAGAAGAGGCTGATATCTTATTACAGTACAGCAGTGATATAAGAGAAGAGGCTGATATCTTATTACAGTACAGCAGTGATATAAGAGGAGAGGCTGATATCTTATTACAGTACAGCAGTGATATAAGAGGAGAGGCTGATATCTTATTACAGTACAGCAGTGATATAAGAGAAGAGGCTGATATCTTATTACAGTACAGCAGTGTACAGTACAGAACTCTCCGGTTGTCACAGCTCCGCCCCCGTGTAATACACACCGTGCCTCTGATAATCTCTCGCACCGGTACCGTCGTACTCACCACTGTCTCTGATTTCCAGATTGTTACTAAATTCTGTAACTTTCCTGCACTGGGAGAAACGTATCCTAAACCAGTCCGTCCAGTTCTCCAGCAGATGGGGAACCTCCGCCATTAACCCTCCGGATGCCGCACACGCCAACTTCCCCTTCTCATATCTGCACAATGGAGCCCGAACGGTTAAACATTACACACTGGCACAGCGGGTCCCATCCCTGACAATGTGATGTCACACGGCGGGCTGACACTGGACTGGATGAGATACGGGACTCCACGGGCTGGATGAGATACGGGATTTAGCAGGCTGGATTAGATACAAGACCCAGCAGGCTGGATTAGATACAAGACTCAGCAGGCTGGATTAGATACAAGACTCAGCAGGCTGGATTAGATACAAGACCCAGCAGGCTGGATTAGATATGAGATTAAGGAGGCTGGATTAGATACAAGACCCAGCAGGCTGGATTAGATACAAGACTCAGCAAGATGGATTAGATACAAGACTCAGCAGGCTGGATTAGATACAAGACTCAGCAAACTGGATTAGATACAAGACTCAGCAGGGTGGATTAGATACAAGACTCAGCAGGCTGGATTAGATATGAGATTAAGGAGGCTGGATTAGATACAAGACTCAGCTGGGTGGATTAGATACAAGACTCAGCTGGGTGGATTAGATACAAGACTCAGCAAACTGGATTAGATACAAGACTCAGCTGGGTGGATTAGATACAAGACTCAGCAAACTGGATTAGATACAAGACTCAGCAGGGTGGATTAGATACAAGACTCAGCAGGGTGGATTAGATACAAGACTCAGAAGGCTGGATTAGATACAAGACTCAGCAGGGTGGATTAGATACAAGACTCAGAAGGCTGGATTAGATACAAGACTCAGAAGGCTGGATTAGATACAAGACTCAGCTGAGTGGATTAGATACAAAACTCAGCAGGCTGGATTAGATACAAGACTCAGCAGGCTGGATTAGATACAAGACTCAGATGGCTGGATTAGATACAAGACTCAGCAGGGTGGATTAGATACAAGACTCAGCAGGCTGGATTAGATACAAGACACAGCAGGCTGGATTAGATACAAGACTCAGCAGGCTGGATTAGATACAAAACCCAGCAGGCTGGATTAGATATGAGATTCAGGAGGCTGGATTAGATACATGGCTAGGCAGACAGTGTAAAGCACAATAGTCTTGGATACGACGCCTCAGTAGTCCCTGCCTCTGGATCAGTAGTCCCTGCCTCTGGATCAGTAGTCCCTGGCTCTGGATCAGTCCCTGACACAATGCACCAGATTCCTGCTGTATTAGTAGTGTCTGTCGGTGACTACCTGTGTCCTGCGGCCTCATTCCATCCTGTTAATAACCAGCCTGAGAGGCAGCGGGTGAGGGGCACAACAATGGGGAGGTCCCAGAGGTGTGTGTTTGGGGGGGGTCACACGTCCCCAGCAGGAAGTCTCACATTCCAGCACAGGACACAGAGGAGCTGACACTTAAAGGGCTTCTCTAGTTTGGGGTCTCTTTCTCAGAGGGGTCTTTACATGGAGGCCCTGGTTCTCGTGAGCTCTCTGTGGCCGGAATGTTACCGGATGTCACAGACGGGAGAGGAAACATAACAAGATAACAAGGAGGCACGAGGTTCAGCTGCCTCCCATTCCTCAAAGAACTTATAGAAACTCCACAACTAGGCGGCTCTATGTAAATAATACAGGAAGAGGCACCGAGCCAAATAGTCAGGACAAAAGCCGCACTCAGGAGTCACCAGCGCCCCCTACAGGAGAGCCAGACTGATACAGTGTATCCAAACAGATGTATGTACTGTCAGGACAGGACTGTCTGCATGGATACATCGGAGGTGGAGGGGATCTCAGCGGTGTCAGGAGTCACCAGCGCCCCCTACAGGAGAACCAGACTGATACAGTGTATCCAAACAGATGTATGTACTGTCAGGACAGGACTGTCTGCATGGATACATCGGAGGTGGAGGGGATCCCAGCGGTGTCAGGAGTCACCAGCGCCCCCTACAGGAGGGCCAGACTGATACAGTGTATCCAAACAGATGTATGTACTGTCAGGACAGGACTGTCTGCATGGATACATAGGAGGTGGAGGGGATCCCAGCGGTATCCGGAGTCACCAGCGCCCCCTACAGGAGAACCAGACTGATACAGTGTATCCAAACAGATGTATGTACTGTCAGGACAGGACTGTCTGCATGGATACATCGGAGGTGGAGGGGATCTCAGCGGTGTCAGGAGTCACCAGCGCCCCCTACAGGAGGGCCAAACTGATACAGTGTATCCAAACAGATGTATGTACTGTCAGGACAGGACTGTCTGCATGGATACATAGGAGGTGGAGGGGATCTCAGCGGTATCCGGAGTCACCAGCGCCCCCTACAGGAGAGCCAGACTGATACAGTGTATCCAAACAGATGTATGTATTGTCAGGACAGGACTGTCTGCATGGATACATCGGAGGTGGAGGGGATCTCAGCGGTGTCAGGAGTCACCAGCGCCCCCTACAGGAGAACCAGACTGAAGGGATCGATACAATGTATCAACTGTCAGGAATGGAGTGTCTGCACTGGATACATAGGAGGTGGAGGGGATCCCAGCGGTATCAGGGGTCTATTCACTGACAGCAAGCAGAGGGTGGGAAATGGAAAGGAACTAAAACCCACAACGTAATAGAGGAACTAGTAATATATCACATAGGATCCACAACTCTATGGGTGGGCGGGGGGTGTCAAACTCATGGCCCTCCAGCTGCTGCAAAACTACAACTCCCAGCATGACCTGAGAGCTACATGCAATAATATCAAATGTCATGGGGATTCCATACACTGACAGCAAGCAGAGAACGAACATTAAAGTCTATCAGAAAGTTGCAGAGTTTTGGATTATAGAATGAAAAAACTTTACAAGCCACAATCAAACTCTATGGCAGTGACCTCTGACCTGCTACTATGCGGCTGTAGCGCAACTACACCTCTCAGCATGCCCAGCCAGCATGGAAGACAACCAAGATGTCACCGGGTATACGCATTACCACATGTGCCGCTCCACGATACAATAATCCAATGAGGATCGCAATGTTGCTGCAAAGTGCGATGATAGTAATAAGGGCATCAAGATGGCTGCTTAAAGGGAAAGAGCAGCCTTAAAGGAGAAACGGGGTAATGCTTGGCGGAGTGCTGGGGAGGTGGAGGATGAAAGACGCAATATACTCTCGCCTCCCCTGCACCAGCGCTGGTTCCACTGTCCCACAGCTCTGGTCCCCCAGTCACTTCTGGGTAGGGACCTGGGACGTGATGAGCAGATGTGGCGGGGTCCTGCCTTAGCCACTAACTCACTAGCAGAGTGAGCCTAAGGGCCCTATTCCACCGGACGATTATCGTTCAGATTATCGTTAAATTATTCGAATCTAAACGATAATCGTTCGGTTGAAATGCAGTTAACGATTAACGACCGAACGAGAAATCGTTGATCGCTTTATAAGACCTGGACCTATTTTTATCGTTGCTCGTTCGCAAATCGTTCGCATTGAATAAGACGTCGTTCGCAGTAGATACGAACGCAATAGCGAAGAAATAGCGAAGAAAAAACTATAGCAAATACGATAAGTAACGATTATCGTTCCATGGAAATGAGTGAACATTTTCAGGTCTTTCGCAATAGCGGTCGTTTGAGATCGTTAATAATTGTTAACGATTATGCGAACGATAATCGTCCGGTAGAATAGGGCCCTAACCCATCATGTCCCAGGTCCCCATCCATAAGCAGCTATAATGTCTCTATAGACTACACACACAAAAGAGGGGGTCTTGTCCCCCTGTATCTTTATAGCTCACCCCAGGAGCAGCAGCATGGAGGACCTTATAGAGCAATGCTGAGCAGTGTAAGCGTTGAATCAGACTTACGTCTGTATGGGCAGGGAACATTTAGTGTGAGGTCTATAAGACGCCACCTATCTCTACTGGTTACTGTAAACAACCCTAAGCTTGTGTAGTCTAGTCTCTCTGCAGCCTCAACAACCCCCCCCCCCCCCCCCCCCCCGCTCCTACCCCAGTACTCCCCCTTGCATTTCCTTATTCACCCCTCTGTTCTCTATAGATTTATCAGGGCAGCATGTAATCTGATCCCTCAGGAAATAGAAAAACTCATAATGTGATAAAGAAAGCAGACACATCCCATTTACTAGGAGTCTTATAAGTACTAGAGTGGCCCGAACACACAGTCATGTGACATCTGTACATGTCATGTGACATCCGTACCATTTTGAGCCACTTATCTCCTTTTGTTATTAGTCACCATGGATCCCCCCACCCCCCAGCATTATATGACCCTCTAGAGACTTACACAGTCTGAACATCATCGTAGTCCTCCGATCCTTCCTCCGTGACGTCCTCATCAGTCCTCGTGTTATCAACATTCAGCCGCCGAAACCTGGTGAGAACGATTCCACCGATCTGTAAGGGAACCAGGATCACAGCGCGGGTTACAGAGGTTTCATCTTCACCTTACACCCCCTCCCCCATAAAGATCAGGGGTGTTAATTAAAGGGACAGTAACCTCTCAAATCTCTCAAACCTGCACAGAGGGTGACACCCCAACCCCCGACTGTACACAGTGAAATCCCCCGACTATACACAGTGACATCCCCCGACTATACACAGTGACATCCCCGACTATACACAGTGACATCCCCAGACTATACACAGTGACATCCCCGACTATACACAGTGACATCCCCCGACTATACACAGTGACATCCCCCGACTATACACAGTGACATCCCCAACCCCCGGCTATACACAATGACATCCCCAACCCCCGACTATACACAGTGACATCCCCAACCCCCGACTATACACAGTGACATCCCCCGACTATACACAGTGACATCCCCCGACTACACACAGTGACATCCCCAACCCCCGGCTATACACAATGACATCCCCAACCCCCGACTATACACAGTGACATCCCCAACCCCCGACTATACACAGTGACATCCCCAGACTATACACAGTGACATCCCCAGACTATACACAGTGACATCCCCAGACTATATACAGTGACATCCCCAGACTATACACAGTGACATCCTCCGACTATACACAGTGACATCCTCCGACTATACACAGTGACATCCCCCGACTATACACAGTGACATCCCCCGACTATATACAGTGACATCCCCAGACTATATACAGTGACATCCCCAGACTATATACAGTGACATCCCCAGACTATACACAGTGACATCCCCAGACTATACACAGTGACATCCCCCGACTATACACAGTGACATCCCCAACCCCTGACTATACACAGTGACATCCCCCGACTATACACAGTGACATCCCCCGACTATACACAGTGACATCCCCCGACTATACAGTGACATCCCCAGACTATACAGTGACATCCCCAGACTATACAGTGACATCCCCCGACTATACACAGTGACATCCCCAACCCCTGACTATACACAGTGACATCCCCCGACTATACACAGTGACATCCCTAGACTATACACAGTGACATCCCCAGACTATACAGTGACATCCCCAGACTATACAGTGACATCCCCCGACTATACACAGTGACATCCCCAACCCCTGACTATACACAGTGACATCCCCCGACTATACACAGTGACATCCCTAGACTATACACAGTGACATCCCCAGACTATACACAGTGACATCCCCAGACTATACACAGTGACATCCCCAGACTATACACAGTGACATCCCTCGACTATACACAGTGACATCCCCAGACTATACACAGTGACATCCCCAGACTATACACAGTGACATCCCCAGACTATACACAGTGACATCCCCAGACTATACACAGTGACATCCCCAGACTATTCACAGTGACATCCCCCGACTATACACAGTGACATCCCCAACCCCCGACTATACACAGTGACATCCCCCGACTATACACAGTGACATCCTCCGACTATACACAGTGACATCCCCCGACTATACACAGTGACATCCCCCGACTATACACAGTGACATCCCCCGACTATACACAGTGACATCCCCCGACTATACACAGTGACATCCCCAGACTATACACAGTGACATCCCCCAGACTATACACAGTGACACCCCCAGACTATACACAGTGACATCTCCCGACTATACACAGTGACATCCCCAACCCCTGACTATACACAGTGACATCCCCAACCCCCAACTATACACAGTGACATCCCCAGACTATTCACAGTGACATCCCCCGACTACACACAGTGACATCCCCCGACTATACACAGTGACATCCCCCGACTATACACAGTGACATCCCCCGACTATACACAGTGACATCCCCAGACTATACACAGTGACATCCCCCGACTATACACAGTGACATCCCCCGACTATACACAGTGACATCCCCCGACTATACACAGTGACATCCCCCGACTATACACAGTGACATCCCCAACCCCCGACTATACACAGTGACATCCCCCGACTATACACAGTGACATCCCCAACCCCCGACTATACACAGTGACATCCCCAACCATCCTCCCAGCACAGACTCGCTGTGACTTTCTATTAGACAGGGTTTCGTTTCCGTGTGAGTCTCAGCAGGAGGAAATGAAACGCTCCGTGTATTAGAAAGTTACAGAACTTGTTATTATGCAAGAGCTCATTCGCATCAGACTGGACCGCCATGGCGGCTCCGCAAACGTGCTGCAGGACGGGGAAAGTGCCACCGCGCAAAAATTAATACACAATAATGGACCCACATAACATGCTATACAGATATAAAAAAGAGAACAGGACACAGAGTATGTCTGGTCCCAGGGACACAAATCTTACTAGACTGGGTCCTCAATGTGTGGCATATAAAGGAGTTATCCTGAATAGGAACAACATGGCTGACTTCTTACCAAAACAGCGCCACACTAGTCCACAGGTTGTGTCTAGTATTGCAGCTTAGCCCCATTTACTTTAATACAGCTAGACTGCAATACTGGACACAACCAGTGGACAAGGGTGGTGCTGTTTGTGGAAGAAAGCGGCCGTGTTTTCTGTAATCCTAGAAGACCCCTGATTTGTTGGCTGTTCACTCTGATCTGCCGTGAACATTAGAAGTATAAAACACGACATGGAGAGAAAGGAGCGGCTGCACATCCAACCTATGGCTGACACGATTGCCGCTAGGCCTGTTTTAAAAATCAACACCAGAAGTAAAAAACAATGGCTCTTACATCGTGGCTCAGCGCGTAGATGCCCCCTGGGTCCGGGGCTGGAGTCTCCGGCTTCTGAGGGCTCAAAACTGCAGGAAAGAAAACAGCAGTGAGATCCTGGAAGGGTAAGAGCGTGTTCACACCTCGCAGATACAAGGCAGATGGTCCCAAATAACTTCAATAGTAAAATCTGCAACGTACACGTGATGTAATCTGCAGCTCATTACTGTCCGTGAATGGGATGCCATAGCGGTCACCGAGCGGAGATCTCACAGCCCGACACTAAGATTCAGCACAAGTTCTTCTTTAAAGGGGAACACCGGGGAAAACCTCTATTTCAGATCAACTGGTGTCAGAAAGTTATATAGATTTGAAATTCACTTCTATTTAAAAATCTCTAGTCTCCCAGTACTTATCAGCTGCTGCATGTCCTGCAGGAAGTGGTGTATTCTCTCCAGTCTGACACAGTACTCTCTGCTGCCACCTCTGTCCATGTCAGGAGCTGTCCAGAGCAGGAGAGGTTTTCTATGGGGATTTGCTGCTGCTCTGGACAGTTCCTGACATGGACAGAAGTGGCAGCAGAGAGCACTGTGTCAGACATAGAAGAATACACCACTTCCTGCAGGACATACAGCAGCTGATAAGTACTGGGAGACTGGAGAATTTTAAATAGAAGTAAATGACAAATCTATATAACTTTCTGACATAAGCTGATTTGGAAAAAAAAAGGTTTTCACCAGAGTACCCCTTTAAGAAAAATACAATTTTATGGGCATTGTGGCGAGAAGGATCAGTAACATACAACCGATATATAGGGACCCAGCCAGGTATGACCACCACTGAGAGGAACCTATCTACCCAACATATGACTGATGCTCCCAACCTGATGACATCACCGCCAGGTGACATTGGTGATGATGTCACTTACTGCTGCGGGGCGCCGGCTGCACTGGGGACACAAGAGGATCTCTGGGAAACACTCGGGGGAGCGGCAGAGGGACGGGAGGTAACAGGAACACCGGGTCCTCCTCCACATGTCTATCATCCAATACCGGCAACGGACTGAGGAGGAAAAGAAGAGAGTTACATAGGACTGCAGGTGACAGCCACTACATTATCTGTACTCAGAGATATCACTGTGTTATCTGTGCTGTTACATAGGACTGCAGGTGACATCTACTACATTATCTGTACTCAGAGATATCACTGTGTTATCTGTGGTGTTACATAGGACTGCAGGTGACATCTACTACATTATCTGTACTCAGAGATATCACTGTTATCTGTGCTGTTACATAGGACTGCAGGTCACGTCTACTAAATTATCTGTACTCAGAGGTATCACTGTGTTATCTGTGCTGTTACATAGGACGGCAGGTGACTACTACATTATCTGTACTCAGAGGTATCACTGTGTTATCTGTGCTGTTACATGGGACTGCAGGTGACATCTACTACATTATCTGTACTCAGAGATATCACTGTGTTATCTGTGCTGTTACATAGGACTGCAGGTGACTACTACATTATCTGTACTCAAAGATATCACTGTGTTATCTGTGGTGTTACATAGGACGGCAGGTGACTACTACATTATCTGTACTCAGAGGTATCACTGTGTTATCTGTGCTGTTACATAGGACTGCAGGTGACTACTACATTATCTGTCCTCAGAGATATCACTGTGTTATTTGTGCTGTTACATAGGACTGCAGGTCACGTCTACTAAATTATCTGTACTCAGAGATATCACTGTTATCTGTGCTGTTACATAGGACGGCAGGTGACTACTACATTATCTGTACTCAGAGGTATCACTGTGTTATCTGTGCTGTTACATAGGACTGCAGGTGACTACTACATTATCTGTCCTCAGAGATATCACTGTGTTATTTGTGCTGTTACATAGGACTGAAGGTGACATCTACTACATTATCTGTATTCAGAGATATCACTGTTATCTGTGCTGTTACATAGGACTGCAGGTGACTACTACATTATCTGTACTCAGAGATATCACTGTTATCTGTGCTGTTACATAGGACTGCAGGTGACTACTACATTATCTGTACTTAGATATCACTGTGTTATCTGTTGTGTTACATAGGACTGCAGGTGACTACTACATTATCTGTACTCAGAGATATCACTGTTATCTGTGCTGTTACATAGGACTGCAGGCGACATCTACTACATTATCTGTACTCAGAGATATCACTGTGTTATCTGTGCTGTTACATAGGACTGCAGGTGACATCTACTACATTATCTGTACCCAGAGATATCACTGTTATCTGTGCTGTTACATAGGACTGCAGGCGACATCTACTACATTATCTGTACTCAGAGAGATATCACTGTGTTATCTGTGCTGTTACATAGGACTGCAGGTGACATCTACATTATCTGTACTCATTGATATCACTGTGTTATCTGTGCTGTTACATAGGACTGCAGGTGACATCTACTACATTATCTGTACTCAGAGATATCACTGTGTTATCTGTGGTGTTACATAGGACTGCAGGTGACATCTACATTATCTGTACTCATTGATATCACTGTGTTATCTGTGCTGTTACATAGGACTGCAGGTGACATCTACTACATTATCTGTACTCAGAGATATCACTGTGTTATCTGTGCTGTTACATAGGACTGCAGGTGACATCTACATTATCTGTACTCAGAGATATCACTGTGTTATCTGGTGTTACATAGGACTGCAGGTGTCATCTACTACATTATCTGTACTCAGAGATATCACTGTTATCTGTGGTGTTACATAGGACTGCAGGTGACATCTACTACATTATCTGTACTCAGAGATATCACTGTTATCTGTGGTGTTACATAGGACTGCAGGTGACATCTACTACATTAACTGTACTCAGAGATATCACTGTGTTATCTGTGGTGTTACATAGGACTGCAGGTGACATCTATTATCACCAGAATGCAGTTAGCTCCCCCTAGAGGTGACTATATACTAAACTCTCGGCTGAGAATCCATTGTGTGTGTCCTGTATCTATAATCAGGTTTTCTTCCCTGATAGTAAACAGAGGAGGCAAATAAACCAGTCAGTCAGATGGGGACACTGCCTGTACCATGTGACCAGGACTGAGCGCAGCTCTGAGGGTAAAATATTGTGCAAAGTGTAAAGTTACAGCACGGCCACCGCCACATCCTCCTGCGATAAGGACAGGCTGCCCCTCCTCTCCATGTACTGTACCTGCCATCTACTGCTCTCTGTTATCAGCCACTGCAGAGCAGGCGAATGGAGTGTATACAAATGGCCGTCCTCTATAGGCACCAGGGGAAGGTTTATGTACACAGCGCTCAGCATTGTTCTCTGTTATCAGCCATTATTATCACAGCCCGGTCTCTATACACAGCTGAAGGCCCAAACCGTATGAGGGAGTATATAGCGCTGTCTTATAGTAAGATTCCCTCAGTTGCCCATAGCAACAAAGCACAGCTCCCAAAGCAACCAATCACAGCTCAGCTTTTTTTTTTACCAGAGCAATAGGAAAAGTGAAAGCTGAGCTGTGATTGGTTGCTATTGGAGCTGGGATTAGTTTCTATGGGCAACAGAGAGACCCTCACTATAAGGGTACATTCACACGTACCGGATTAGCAGCGGATTTCTTGCTGTGTATTCGCAGCAAAACCCGTTGCGGATGCCGTCCCTATACACTCTATGGGCAGACAAACTCGCAGCAGGCTGCACATCCCGCTGCGAGTTTGTCCGCAGCCCACTCCGCCGCCAAAGCCTATACCTCACCTCGTCTCCGCTCCGGCTTGCTTCGGGGCTCCCGACGTGTTCTCGTCCCGCTCAGTCAATAACTGCGCTGCGGCGGGGCAGCGCACTGATGTATCAGTCTGGAGCTCACAGAGCATTGTCTACACTGGATACAGCTGAGAGCAGGACTAGCTATGTACAATGTATCAGTCTGGAGCTCACAGAGCATTGTCTACACTGGATACAGCTGAGAGCAGGACTAGCTATGTACAATGTATCAGTCTGGAGCTCACAGAGCATTGTCTACACTGGATACAGCTGAAAGCAGGACTAGCTATGTACAATGTATCAGTCTGGAGCTCACAGAGCATTGTCTACACTGGATACAGCTAAGACCAGGACTAGCTATGTACAATGTATCAGTCTGGAGCTCACAGAGCATTGTCTACACTGTGTTATCTGTGGTGTTACATAGGACTGCAGGTGACATATACTACATTATCTGTACTCAGAGATATCACTGTTATCTGTGCTGTTACATAGGACTGCAGGTGACATCTACTACATAATCTGTACTCAGAGATATCATTGTGTTATCTGTGCTGTTACATAGGACTGCAGGTGACTACTACATTATCTGTACTCAGAGATATCACTGTGTTATCTGTGGTGTTACATAGGACTGCAGGTGACATCTACTACATTATCTGTACTCAGAGATATCACTGTGTTATCTGTAGTGTTACATAGGACTGCAGGTGACATCTACTACATTATCTGTACTCAGAGATATCACTGTGTTATCTGTAGTGTTACATAGGACTGCAGGTGACATCTACTACATTATCTGTACTCAGAGATATCACTGCGTTATCTGGCTGTTACATAGGACTGCAGGTGACAGCTACTACATTATCTGTTCTCAGAGATATCACTGTGTTATCTGTGCTGTTACATAGGACTGCAGGTGACATCTACTACATTATCTGTACTCAGAGATATCACTGTGTTATCTGTGCTGTTACATAGGACTGCAGGTGACATCTACTACATTATCTGTATTCAGAGATATCACTGTTATCTGTGCTGTTACATAGGACTGCATGTGACATCTACTACATTATCTGTACTCAGAGATATCACTGTTATCTGTGCTGTTACATAGGACTGCAGGTGACTACTACATTATCTGTACTCAGAGATATCACTGTTATCTGTGGTGTTACATAGGACTGCAGGTGACTACTACATTATCTGTACTTAGATATCACTGTGTTATCTGTTGTGTTACATAGGACTGCAGGTGACATCTACTACATTATCTGTACTCAGAGATATCACTGTGTTATCTGTGCTGTTACATAGAACTGCAGATGACTACTACATTATCTGTACTTAGATATCACTGTGTTATCTGTTGTGTTACATAGGACTGCAGGTGACATCTACTACATTATCTGTACTCAGAGGTATCACTGTGTTATCTGTGCTGTTACATAGGACTGCAGGTGACAGCTACTTCATTATCTGTACTCAGAGATATCACTGTGTTATCTGTGCTGTTACATAGGACTGCAGGACACATCAACTACATTAGCTGTACTCAGAGATATCACTGTGTTATCTGTGGTGTTACATAGGACTGCAGGTGACAGCTACTACATTATCGGTCCTCAGAGATATCACTGTGTTATCTGTGGTGTTACATAGGACTGCAGGTGACAGCTACTACATTATCTGTACTCGGAGATATCACTGTGTTATCTGTAGTGTTACATAGGACTGCAGGTGACATCTACATTATCTGTACTCAGAGATATCACTGTGTTATCTGTGCTGTTACATAGGACTGCAGGTGACATCTACTACATTATCTGTACTCAGAGATATCACTGCGTTATCTGTGCTGTTACATAGGACTGCAGGTGACAGCTACTACATTATCTGTACTCAGAGATATCACTGTGTTATCTGTGCTGTTACATAGGACTGCAGGTGACATCTACTACATTATCTGTACTCAGAGATATCACTGTGTTATCTGTGCTGTTACATAGGACTGCAGGTGACATCTACATTATCTGTACTCAGAGATATCACTGTGTTATCTGGTGTTACATAGGACTGCAGGTGTAATCTACTACATTATCGGTCCTCAGAGATATCACTGTGTTATCTGTGCTGTTACATAGGACTGCAGGTGACAGCTACTACATTATCTGTACTCAGAGAGATATCACTGTGTTATCTGTGCTGTTACATAGGACTGCAGGTGACATCTACTACATTATCTGTACTCAGAGATATCACTGTGTTATCTGTGGGGTTAGATAGGACTGCAGGTGACATCTACTACATTATCTGTACTCAGAGATATCACTGTTATCTGTGGTGTTACATAGGACTGCAGGTGACATCTAATACATTATCTGTACTCAGAGAGATATCACTGTGTTATCTGTGGTGTTACATAGGACTGCAGGTGACTACTACATTATCTGTACTCAGAGATATCACTGTTATCTGTGCTGTTACATAGGACTGCAGGCGACATCTACTACATTATCTGTACTCAGAGAGATATCACTGTGTTATCTGTGCTGTTACATAGGACTGCAGGTGACATCTACATTATCTGTACTCAGAGATATCACTGTGTTATCTGTGCTGTTACATAGGACTGCAGGTGACATCTACATTATCTGTACTCATTGATATCACTGTGTTATCTGTGGTGTTACATAGGACTGCAGGTGACATCTACTACATTATCTGTACTCAGAGATATCACTGTTATCTGTGGTGTTACATAGGACTGCAGGTGACATCTACTACATTATCTGTACTCAGAGATATCACTGTGTTATCTGTGCTGTTACATAGGACTGCAGGTGACTACTACATTATCTGTACTCAGAGATATCATTGTTATCTGTGCTGTTACATAGGACTGCAGGTGACATCTACTACATTATCTGTACTCAGAGATATCACTGTGTTATCTGTGGTGTTACATAGGACTGCAGGTGACATCTACTACATTATCTGTACTCAGAGATATCACTGTGTTATCTGTGGTGTTACATAGGACTGCAGGTGACATCTACTACATTATCTGTACTCAGAGATATCACTGTGTTATCTGTGGTGTTACATAGGACTGCAAGTGACAGCTACTACATTATCTGTACTCGGAGATATCACTGTGTTATCTGTAGTGTTACATAGGACTGCAGGTGACATCTACATTATCTGTACTCAGAGATATCACTGTGTTATCTGTGCTGTTACATAGGACGGCAGGTGACATCTACTACATTATCTGTACTCAGAGATATCACTGCGTTATCTGTGCTGTTACATAGGACTGCAGGTGACAGCTACTACATTATCTGTACTCAGAGATATCACTGTGTTATCTGTGCTGTTACATAGGACTGCAGGTGACATCTACTACATTATCTGTACTCAGAGATATCACTGTGTTATCTGTGCTGTTACATAGGACTGCAGGTGACATCTACATTATCTGTACTCAGAGATATCACTGTGTTATCTGGTGTTACATAGGACTGCAGGTGTAATCTACTACATTATCGGTCCTCAGAGATATCACTGTGTTATCTGTGCTGTTACATAGGACTGCAGGTGACAGCTACTACATTATCTGTACTCAGAGAGATATCACTGTGTTATCTGTGCTGTTACATAGGACTGCAGGTGACATCTACTACATTATCTGTACTCAGAGATATCACTGTGTTATCTGTGGGGTTAGATAGGACTGCAGGTGACATCTACTACATTATCTGTACTCAGAGATATCACTGTTATCTGTGGTGTTACATAGGACTGCAGGTGACATCTAATACATTATCTGTACTCAGAGAGATATCACTGTGTTATCTGTGGTGTTACATAGGACTGCAGGTGACTACTACATTATCTGTACTCAGAGATATCACTGTTATCTGTGCTGTTACATAGGACTGCAGGCGACATCTACTACATTATCTGTACTCAGAGAGATATCACTGTGTTATCTGTGCTGTTACATAGGACTGCAGGTGACATCTACATTATCTGTACTCAGAGATATCACTGTGTTATCTGTGCTGTTACATAGGACTGCAGGTGACATCTACATTATCTGTACTCATTGATATCACTGTGTTATCTGTGGTGTTACATAGGACTGCAGGTGACATCTACTACATTATCTGTACTCAGAGATATCACTGTTATATGTGGTGTTACATAGGACTGCAGGTGACATCTACTACATTATCTGTACTCAGAGATATCACTGTGTTATCTGTGCTGTTACATAGGACTGCAGGTGACTACTACATTATCTGTACTCAGAGATATCATTGTTATCTGTGCTGTTACATAGGACTGCAGGTGACATCTACTACATTATCTGTACTCAGAGATATCACTGTGTTATCTGTGGTGTTACATAGGACTGCAGGTGACATCTACTACATTATCTGTACTCAGAGATATCACTGTGTTATCTGTGGTGTTACATAGGACTGCAGGTGACATCTATTATCACCAGAATGCAGTTAGCTCCCCCTAGAGGTGACTATATACTAAACTCTCGGCTCAGAATCCATTGTGTGTGTCCTGTATCTATAATCAGGTTTTCTTCCCTGATAGTAAACAGAGGAGGCAAATAAACCAGTCAGTTAGATGGGGACACTGCCTGTACCATGTGACCAGGACTGAGCGCAGCTCTGAGGGTAAAATATTGTGCAAAGTGTAAAGTTACAGCACGGCCGCCGCCACATCCTCCTGCGATAAGGACAGGCTGCCCCTCCTCTCCATGTACTGTACCTGCCATCTACTGCTCTCTGTTATCAGCCACTGCAGAGCAGGCGAATGGAGTGTATACAAATGGCCGTCCTCTATAGGCACCAGGGGAAGGTTTATGTACACAGCGCTCAGCATTGTTCTCTGTTATCAGCCATTATTATCACAGCCCGGTCTCTATACACAGCTGAAGGCCCAAACCGTATGAGGGAGTACATAGCGCTGTCTTATAGTAAGATTCCCTCAGTTGCCCATAGCAACAAAGCACAGCTCCCAAAGCAACCAATCACAGCTCAGCTTTTTTTTTACCAGAGCAATAGGAAAAATGAAAGCTGAGCTGTGATTGGTTGCTATTGGAGCTGGGATTAGTTTCTATGGGCAACAGAGAGACCCTCACTATAAGGGTACATTCACACGTACCGGATTAGCAGCGGATTTCTTGCTGTGTATTCGCAGCAAAACCCGTTGCGGATGCCGTCCCTATACACTCAATGTATCAGTCTGGAGCTCACAGAGCATTGTCTACACTGGATACAGCTAAAAGCAGGACTAGCTATGTACAATGTATCAGTCTGGAGCTCACATAGCATTGTCTACACTGGATACAGCTGGGAGCAGGACTAGCTATGTACAATGTATCAGTCTGGAGCTCACAGAGCATTGTCTACACTGGATACAGCTAAAAGCAGGACTAGCTATGTACAATGTATCAGTCTGGAGCTCACAGAGCATTGTCTGCACTGGATACAGCTGGGAGCAGGACTAGCTATGTACAATGTATCAGTCTGGAGCTCACAGAGCATTGTCTACACTGGATACAGCTGAAAGCAGGACTAGCTATGTACAATGTATCAGTCTGGAGCTCACAGAGCATTGTCTACACTGGATACAGCTGAGAGCAAGACTAGCTATGTACAATGTATCAGTCTGGAGCTCACAGAGCATTGTCTACACTGGATACAGCTGAGACCAGGACTAGCTATGTACAATGTATCAGTCTGGAGCTCACAGAGCATTGTCTACACTGGATACAGCTGAGGCCAGGACTAGCTATGTACAATGTATCAGTCTGGAGCTCACAGAGCATTGTCTACACTGGATACAGCTGGGAGCAGGACTAGCTATGTACAATGTATCAGTCTGGAGCTCACAGAGCATTGTCTACACTGGATACAGCTGAGACCAGGACTAGCTATGTACAATGTATCAGTCTAGAGCTCACAGAGCATTGTCTACACTGGATACAGCTGAGACCAGGACTAGCTTTGTACAATGTATCAGTCTGGAGCTCACAGAGCATTGTCTACACTGGATACAGCTGGGAGCAGGACTAGCTATGTACAATGTATCAGTCTGGAGCTCACAGAGCATTGTCTACACTGGATACAGCTGAGAGCAGGACTAGCTATGTACAATGTATCAGTCTGTAGAGCTCACAGAGCATTGTCTACACTGGATACAGCTGAGAGCAGGACTAGCTATGTACAATGTATCATCCAGGCTGGAGCTCACAGAGCATTGCCTACACTGGATACAGCTGAGACCAGGACTAGCTATGTACAATGTATCAGTCTGGAGCTCACAGAGCATTGTCTACACTGGATACAGCTGAGACCAGGACTAGCTATGTACAATGTATCAGTCTGGAGCTCACAGAGCATTGTCTACACTGGATACAGCTGAAAGCAGGACTAGCTATGTACAATGTATCAGTCTGGAGCTCACAGAGCATTGCCTACACTGGATACAGCTAAGAGCAGGGCTAGCTATGTACAATGTATCAGTCTGGAGCTCACAGAGCATTGTCTACACTGGATACAGCTGAGACCAGGACTAGCTATGTACAATGTATCAGTCTGGAGCTCACAGAGCATTGTCTACACTGGATACAGCTGAGACCAGGACTAGCTATGTACAATGTATCATCCAGGCTGGAGCTCACAGAGCATTGCCTACACTGGATACAGCTGGGAGCAGGACTAGCTACGTACAATGTGTCAGTCTGGAGCTCACAGAGCATTGTCTAAAAAAAAAAATGAAAAATGAAAGCTGAGCTGTGATTGGTTGCTATTGGAGCTGGGATTAGTTTCTATGGGCAACAGAGAGACCCTCACTATAAGGGTACATTCACACGTACCAGATTAGCAGCGGATTTCTTGCTGTGTATTCGCAGCAAAACCCGTTGCGGATGCCGTCCCTATACACTCAATGTATCAGTCTGGAGCTCACAGAGCATTGTCTACACTGGATACAGCTGAAAGCAGGACTAGCTATGTACAATGTATCAGTCTGGAGCTCACAGAGCATTGTCTACACTGGATACAGCTGAGACCAGGACTAGCTATGTACAATGTATCAGTCTGGAGCTCACATAGCATTGTCTACACTGGATACAGCTGAGACCAGGACTAGCTATGTACAATGTATCAGTCTGGAGCTCACAGAGCATTGTCTGCACTGGATACAGCTGGGAGCAGGACTAGCTATGTACAATGTATCAGTCTGGAGCTCACAGAGCATTGTCTACACTGGATACAGCTGAAAGCAGGACTAGCTATGTACAATGTATCAGTCTGGAGCTCACAGAGCATTGTCTACACTGGATACAGCTGAGAGCAAGACTAGCTATGTACAATGTATCAGTCTGGAGCTCACAGAGCATTGTCTACACTGGATACAGCTGAGACCAGGACTAGCTATGTACAATGTATCAGTCTGGAGCTCACAGAGCATTGTCTACACTGGATACAGCTGAGGCCAGGACTAGCTATGTACAATGTATCAGTCTGGAGCTCACAGAGCATTGTCTACACTGGATACAGCTGGGAGCAGGACTAGCTATGTACAATGTATCAGTCTGCAGCTCACAGAGCATTGTCTACACTGGATACAGCTGAGACCAGGACTAGCTATGTACAATGTATCAGTCTGGAGCTCACAGAGCATTGTCTACACTGGATACAGCTGAGACCAGGACTAGCTTTGTACAATGTATCAGTCTGGAGCTCACAGAGCATTGTCTACACTGGATACAGCTGGGAGCAGGACTAGCTATGTACAATGTATCAGTCTGGAGCTCACAGAGCATTGTCTACACTGGATACAGCTGAGAGCAGGACTAGCTATGTACAATGTATCAGTCTGTAGAGCTCACAGAGCATTGTCTACACTGGATACAGCTGAAAGCAGGACTAGCTATGTACAATGTATCATCCAGGCTGGAGCTCACAGAGCATTGCCTACACTGGATACAGCTGAGACCAGGACTAGCTATGTACAATGTATCAGTCTGGAGCTCACAGAGCATTGTCTACACTGGATACAGCTGAGACCAGGACTAGCTATGTACAATGTATCAGTCTGGAGCTCACAGAGCATTGTCTACACTGGATACAGCTGAAAGCAGGACTAGCTATGTACAATGTATCAGTCTGGAGCTCACAGAGCATTGCCTACACTGGATACTGCTAAGAGCAGGGCTAGCTATGTACAATGTATCAGTCTGGAGCTCACAGAGCATTGTCTACACTGGATACAGCTGAGACCAGGACTAGCTATGTACAATGTATCAGTCTGGAGCTCACAGAGCATTGTCTACACTGGATACAGCTGAGACCAGGACTAGCTATGTACAATGTATCATCCAGGCTGGAGCTCACAGAGCATTGCCTACACTGGATACAGCTGGGAGCAGGACTAGCTACGTACAATGTGTCAGTCTGGAGCTCACAGAGCATTGTCTACACTGGATACAGCTGGGAGCAGGACTAGCTATGTACAATGTATCAGTCTGTAGAGCTCACAGAGCATTGTCTACACTGGATACAGCTGAGAGCAGGACTAGCTATGTACAATGTATCAGTCTGTAGAGCTCACAGAGCATTGTCTACACTGGATACAGCTGAGAGCAGGACTAGCTATGTACAATGTATCATCCAGGCTGGAGCTCACAGAGCATTGCCTACACTGGATACAGCTGGGAGCAGGACTAGCTACGTACAATGTGTCAGTCTGGAGCTCACAGAGCATTGTCTACACTGGATACAGCTGAGAGCCGGACTAGCTATGTACAATGTATCAGTCTGGAGCTCACAGAGCATTGTCTACACTGGATACAGCTGAGAGCAGGACTAGCTATGTACAATGTATCATCCAGGCTGGAGCTCACAGAGCATTGTCTACACTGGATACAGCTGAGAGCAGGACTAGCTATGTACAATGTATCATCCAGGCTGGAGCTCACAGAGCATTGCCTACACTGGATACAGCTGGGAGCAGGACTAGCTATGTACAATGTATCAGTCTGGAGCTCACAGAGCATTGTCTACACTGGATACAGCTGAGAGCAGGACTAGCTATGTACAATGTATCAGTCTGTAGAGCTCACAGAGCATTGTGTACACTGGATACGTAATCTCTCACATACCTGCTGGGTACAGGGGGCGCCCTCGGAGGTCTGGCCGGTAGAGGCGGGGGGCTCTTACTCTCAATCTTGTGGCGTTTCTGCGGCAGGGGGGGAGCCACCATCTTTGGGGCCTCCTCTTTGCTTCCACCGTCCTCCATTAATGCTCCATGATCACAGAAGAGCGGAGAGGATGGAGTGCGGAGACCCGGGGTGGCCGGGCTGTGGGGAGGCTCCTCGCTGTCCGGCACAGACACTGGAGATACGGATTTGGGGGGACTGATGGAGAACTTGAGGGGGGGTCCGTGGCCGCTTCTTGGCGGGATGGGAGGAGGGGAGGAAATGCTCCGGGAGAGCTCGGGATTGGGCAGAGGGTCCGGACATGGCGCCTGCTGCTCGGACACGGCCTTGGGCAGGATATTGCGCTTCTTGGGGACGGGTCTGGACCTGGGGGTCTCGGGGGGCTGATCCTGGGACTTCTGCAGAGATGCCAGGATTCGTTTGCGGTGTCCCGGGAGGAGGATCCCGATGCTGCTCAGAGTCTCGTCACTCAGGTGCCGCACGTCCCACAAGGTGCAGAGGTCGCGCTTCTCAAAGAGGTCGCTGTACTGCTCCAGCTTTATACTCTGCAGCCATTCATATACAGAGGACGCCTCCGACATGGCCGACACTGGGGGTCACTTCATCACTGCCCTGCAAGACAATACAGCGGTTACTGAGAAGGGAGTCCCCATGACAACTCCGCCTGGCTGTGCACCGCCTTATGTCAGACCCAGGCCCACAAAGCACAGGACAGGCAGTGTTGTCATGAGGACACTGCAATGTCTCACAATGTTATTTCTCCTTGAAGTGAAGAGGCTGCAGAAGGGCCGATAAGATCTAGAAAATATATACTCCCTCACATTACAACATGGCCGCCTCCAAACCCGAGAGCGAGGTGGTGGCCTGACACACTGAAGCGGCACTGCTGCACTACACGGCTGATCCTGCACTGACACACTGAAGCGGCACTGCTGCACTACACGGCTGATCCTGCACTGACACACTGAAGCGGCAATGCTGCACTACACGGCTGATCCTGCACTGACACACTGAAGCGGCACTGCTGCACTACACGGCTGATCCTGCACTGACACACTGAAGCGGCACTGCTGCACTACACGGCTGATCCTGCACTGACACACTGAAGCGGCACTGCTGCACTACACGGCTGATCCTGCACTGACACACTGAAGCGGCACTGCTGCACTACACGGCTGATCCTGCACTGACACACTGAAGCGGCACTGCTGCACTACACGGCTGATCCTGCACTGATACACTGTAACAAACTAACAGGGCAGCAGAGAGATCTGTGCGGCGGAGCTGGCTGGATACAACTGTAACAAACCTTCAGCTGTGAGAAGTATTATTCCTGTAAACAAGGAAACGTTTCTCTGCTCCCGGGGGATGGGACTTTCCCAAGGAGTTAATGTGTAACCTATCAGATTAGAGAGGTGAAGCACAGTGAGCTCTGCTACACCGTGAGCACAGGGTACATAATAACTGTCTACCATAGGAAGACCCCTTCAAGATCCCTGCAGTATACAGCGACCGGAGAGTAACAGAGGGGGTCACAGAGAAGCTCCTTGGAGGAATAAACAGGACCCCGGTGAGGGGAAAAACAAGTTTCCTATGTGTCTATGTAGCTGTAGAGGTTTAGGATGCTGTGCTGCTTGTGTAGCTGCAGGATCAGAGCTCAGTGGGTGTTCTCTATGTAGCTGCAGGATCAGAGCTCAGTGGGTGTTCTCTATGTAGCTGCAGGATCAGAGCTCAGTGGGTGTTCTCTATGTAGCTGCAGGATCAGAGCTCAGTGGGTGTCCCCTGTGTGGCTGCAGGAGCAGAGCTCAGTGGGTGATTCTATAAAGCTGCAGGAGCAGAGCTCAGTGGGTGTTCTCTATAAAGCTGCAGGAGCAGAGCTCAGTGGGTGTTCTCTATGTAGCTGCAGGAGCAGAGCTCAGTGGGTGTTCTCTATAAAGCTGCAGGAGCAGAGCTCAGTGGGTGTTCTCTATAAAGCTGCAAGATCAGAGCTCAGTGGGTGTTCTTTATGTAGCTGCAGGATCAGAGCTCAGTTGGTGTCCCCTGTGTAGCTGCAGGAGCAGCGCTCAGTGGGTGTTCTCTATAAAGCTGCAAGATCAGAGCTCAGTGGGTGTTCTCTATAAAGCTGCAAGATCAGAGCTCAGTGGGTGTTCTTTATGTAGCTGCAGGATCAGAGCTCAGTGAGTGTTCTCTATGTAGCTGCAGGATCAGAGCTCAGTGGGTGTTCTCTATAAAGCTGCAGGAGCAGAGCTCAGTGGGTGTTCTCTATAAAGCTGCAAGATCAGAGCTCAGTGGGTGTTCTCTATGTAGCTGCAGGATCAGAGCTCAGTGGGTGTTCTTTATGTAGCTGCAGGATCAGAGCTCAGTGGGTGTTCTTTATGTAGCTGCAGGATCAGAGCTCAGTGAGTGTTCTCTATGTAGCTGCAGGATCAGAGCTCAGCGGGTGATCTCTATGTGGCTGCAGGAGCAGAGCTCAGTGGGTGTTCTCTATAAAACTGCAAGATCAGAGCTCAGTGGGTGTTCTTTATGTAGCTGCAGGATCAGAGCTCAGTGAGTGTTCTCTATGTAGCTGCAGGATCAGAGCTCAGTGGGTGTTCTCTATAAAGCTGCAGGATCAGAGCTCAGTGAGTGTTCTCTATAAAGCTGCAGGATCAGAGCTCAGTGGGTGTTCTCCATGTAGCTGCAGGATCAGAGCTCAGTGGGTGTTCTTTATGTAGCTGCAGGATCAGAGCTCAGTGGGTGTTCTCTATGTAGCTGCAGGATCAGAGCTCAGTGGGTGTTCTCTATGTAGCTGCAGGAGCAGAGCTCAGTGGGTGTTCTCTATGTAGCTGCAGGATCAGAGCTCAGTGGGTGTTCTCTATGTAGGTGCAGGATCAGAGCTCAGTGGGTATTCTCTATGTAGGTGCAGCATCAGAGCTCAGTGGGTGTCCCCTGTGTGGCTGCAGGATCAGAGCTCAGTTGGTGTCCCCTGTGTAGCTGCAGGATCAGAGCTCAGTGGGTGTCCCCTGTGTAGCTGCAGGATGAGAGCTCAGTGGGTGTGCCCAGTGTGGCTGCAGGATGAGAGCTCAGTGGGTGTGCCCAGTGTGGCTGCAGGATCAGAGCTCAGTGGGTGTCCCCTGTGTGGCTGCAGGATCAGAGCTCGGTAGGTGTCCCGTGCCTGGCTCCCTGAGATGGTAATTGAAAGCAGGGCTAAGTGAGAGATACCCTATGGGGGCATTACATGGGGGAACACTCTACACTGGGGGAGGCACCCGACACTCAGGTGATCAAGCCCCTAAGGTCTGATAAAGGGAAGTACTCAGCAGATAGAAGGTTGAAACTAACAGTAAGGTCCTGTGTGAAGTAACACATAAAGGTTCCTGTGAAGACAACCAAATCCGGAACCCATACCGTCACAGTGCCCCCTAGTGTCATAATTACCAAAAGTTTCTCTGGCGCTTTTACCCCACCACAACTGCGGCACCGCTGGATACACTGTGAATATAAGTGGAGTATATGGCTCACAGCTCTGCATGCTGGGACTTGTGGTTCCCATAGTGACAGAGGGCCCAGTCCTGAAAGAGGACAAAGTATAAAAAGCTACGAGATAGGAGAGAAGATGTCGCCCCTTAACCAGCAGGGACCGAAGATCAAAGATCAGGACAACAACCTGATGATCAACGTCAGGACTAATGACTCGGGGGAAGAAACCATACTGTGCAGTGTACATACAGAGCAGGAGAAGTGGTACTGTGCAGTGTACATACAGAGCAGGAGAAGTGGTACTGTGCAGTGTACACATACAGAGCAGGAGAAGTGGTACTGTGCAGTGTACATACAGAGCAGGAGAAGTGGCACTGTGCAGTGTACATACAGAGCAGGAGAAGTGGTACTGTGCAGTGTACACATACAGAGCAGGAGAAGTGGTACTGTGCAGTGTACACATACAGAGCAGGAGAAGTGGTACTGTGCAGTGTACACATACAGAGCAGGAGAAGTGGTACTGTGCAGTGTACATACAGAGCAGGAGAAGTGGTACTGTGCAGTGCAGTGTACATATACAGAGCAAGAAAAGTGGTACTGTGCAATGTACATATACAGAGCAGGAGAAGTGGTACTGTGCAGTGTACATATACAGAGCAGGAGAAGTGGTACTGTGCAGTGTACATATACAGAGCAGGAGAAGTGGTACTGTGCAGTGTACATATACAGAGCAGGAGAAGTGGTACTGTGCAGTGTACATATACAGAGCAGGAGAAGTGGTACTGCGCAGTGCAGTGTACATATACAGAGCAGGAGAAGTTGTACTGTGCAGTGTACATATACAGAGCAGGAGAAGTGGTACTGTGCAGTGTACATATACAGAGCAGGAGAAGCGGTACTGTGTAGTGTACATATACAAAGCAGGAGAAGTGGTACTGTGCAGTGTACATACAGAGCAGGAGAAGTGGTACTGTGCAGTGTACACATACAGAGCAGGAGAAGTGGTACTGTGTAGTGTACATATACAGAGCAGGAGAAGTGGTACTGTGCAGTGTACATACAGAGCAGGAGAAGTGGTACTGTGCAGTGTACATATACAAAGCAGAAGAAGTGGTGCTGTGCAGTGTCCATATACAGAGCAGGAGAAGTGGTACTGTGCAGTGTACATATACAGAGCAGGAGAAGTGGTACTGTGCAGTGTACATATACAGAGCAGGAGAAGTGGTACTGTGCAGTGTACACATACAGAGCAGGAGAAGTTGTACTATGCAGTGTACATATACAGAGCAGGAGAAGTGGTACTGTGCAGTGTACATACAGAGCAGGAGAAGTGGTACTGTGCAGTGTACATACAGCGCAAGATGCCTGGTACTGTGCAATGTATATAAAAGCAGAAGTGGTACTGTGCAGTGTACATGCATTATCACAAGAACAGCTGTACTGTGCACTGCCCATACATAACAGGAGAAGTAATACTGTGTACTGCCCATACATAACAGGAGAAGTAATACTGTGTACTGCCCATACATAACAGGAGAAGTAATACTGTGTACTGCCCATACATAACAGGAGAAGTAATACTGTGTACTGCCCATACATAACAGGAGAAGTAATACTGTGTACTGCCCATACATAACAGGAGAAGTAATACTGTGCACTGCCCATACATAACAGGAGAAGTAATACTGTGCATACATATTTATAGGGGTTGCAGGGCCATTCCGTGGCCCCCCTTCTCTGCTTGTGCACGTCTTATGGGGATTGTGGTCGCTGACCGGCACAGTGATGTTTTTTGGTTAGGGACTCGTGTATCAGAAGACCTGCACGTGGTACATGAGGCAATATGGTTTGCCCAAATGATATACTAACTTCTGATGTTGGTTTTAAATGTAGCTGAATAAGCTGTCGTGTCGGCCATGGGTGCGATGTGCAGCCATTTCTGTCTTTTTGGCTTGTGCATATTTATAGGAGAGGTGCTGTGCACTGTCCAAAGATATTCACAAGAGCAGTAGTACTGTGCGCAGTCCATACATATGTTTTAAGATGAGTTATACTGTGTGCTGTCTGTACAACACAAGAGGAGTTGTACTGTGCATTGCCCATTCATACACTATAAGAGAAGTCGTACTGTGTGTAGTCCATACTTACACAGTAAGAACCTATGGTGAATATTACCTCCAGGACACACAACACTAGAAGTTGTACTGTGCCCTGCTGTGGTGGGTGTGAAGCTGTCCCGGTATCACCCCCCCAGGACTGGACCCCGATACTCTCCGGCCCCGGCTCCCCGCCACCCGTCCTGTGGTTGTACTGAGGTTACCCGCTTCCTGTTTCATTACAAATGACTGAGATATTAAAGAGCCGACACCTTAGAACAACAAGTCCCCCGATGGCCGAGGACTTAAAGGGACAGGAGCCTAATACAGTCCTTTCAGCCAACAGCTGGAACTACAACTCCCAGCAACACTGCAAAAAATACACACATAACAGGCCTAGGAGCCAGACGTGATGGGAGGGGAAATCTGCACATCGTTGAGACCAGGAGAGGGGAGGGGGTCATGGAGAGGTGAAACATGGCTGCTGCTCTGTCTGTCCTCCATGCTTTACACTGCAGCTCTACCTGTCAGACTGGCTGCTGCTCTGTCTCTCCTCCATGCTTTACACTGCAGCTCTACCTGTCAGACTGGCTGCTGCTGTCTCTCCTCCATGCTTTACACTGCAGCTCTACCTGTCAGACTGGCTGCTGCTCTGTCTCCTCCATGCTTTACACTGCAGCTCTACCTGTCAGACTGGCTGCTGCTCTGTCTGTCCTCCATGCTTTACACTGCAGCTCTACCTGTCAGACCGGCTGCTGCTCTGTCTGTCCTCCATGCTTTACACTGCAGCTCTACCTGTCAGACTGGCTGCTGCTGTCTCTCCTCCATGCTTTACACTGCAGCTCTACCTGTCAGACTGGCTGCTGCTCTGTCTCCTCCATGCTTTACACTGCAGCTCTACCTGTCAGACTGGCTGCTGCTCTGTCTCCTCCATGCTTTACACTGCAGCTCTACCTGTCAGAACGGCTGCTGCTCTGTCTCTCCTCCATGCTTTACACTGCAGCTCTACCTGTCAGACCGGTTGCTGCTCTGTCTCCTCCATGCTTTACACTGCAGCTCTACCTGTCAGACTGGCTGCTGCTGTCTCTCCTCCATGCTTTACACTGCAGCTCTACCTGTCAGATCGGCTGCTGCTCTGTCTCCTCCATGCTTTACACTGCAGCTCTACCTGTCCAGAGTGGCTGCTGAGTCACCTGATATCTGAGACAACCAACATGGCCGCCATCACACTTCTCACAGGGACAATCACATTATCTAGCATTAATACAGTAAGAAATCCGCCCTGAACTGTTCATTTGCCGCCTCTATCCTCCACCCTCTGGGGACTTTAACATCCGCCAGCGTCCAACAATTCAGCAGAGCGTCACCCACAATCATCCCACGTACAGGGCCTGTGTGATCGCCACGTTCACCCCTGACTAAACCCTCGGTATGACTGCGCCTTCCTGCGCCTTCCACAGAAAAACCACCGCTCCCAATGTTCATCATAAACTGGTGACAAAGTGTATGACCGGCGCAGGGGGCCAGAGCAGGAGAGGAGCCGTCCCTTTAAGAGAAAAGAGCAGAGAAAGAGGGAAAACCCAGTACACAGTGTATGTGGCGGCGGTGTCTGGGGTCTGCAGAGCATCGCTTCCCCGCAGCACATCACACAGCACATTCACCCAGCACTCAATGTCACAGCGTTCAGGAAATGTGATAAGAAGAAATGTGATGACAAACCAGGAAGAGGAATCCCCGGGCCAGCAGAGGGGGTATCACTTATACACAGCTTAGATACACTGGTGCAGCAGGCAGTATCACACATTGTATCACATGTGACAGGATTAGATACAGGTCAGCAGAAAGCATCACATGCCATAATATCAGTAGCTGATGATGAGTAATGGACACTATGTGTGATGATATAAGATACTGATGATGGGTCATGGACGCTATGTGTGATGATATAAGATACTGATGATGGGTCATGGACGCCATGTGTGATGATATAAGATACTGATGATGAGTAATGGACACCATGTGTGATGATATAAGATACCGATGATGGGTCAGGGACGCTATGTGTGATAATATAAGATACTGATGATGGGTCAGGGACGCTATGTGCGATGATGGGTCATGGAGGCCATGTGTGATGATGGGTCATGGACGCTATGTGCAATGATATAAGATACCGATGATGGGTCATGGAGGCCATGTGTGATGATATAAGATACCGATGATGGGTCATGGACGCTATGTGTGATAATATAAGATACTGATGATGGGTCATGGACGCTATGTGCAATGATATAAGATACTGATGATGAGTAATGGACACCATGTGTGATGATATAAGATACCGATGATGGGTCATGGACGCTATGTGTGATAATATAAGATACTGATGATGGGTCAGGGACGCTATGTGCGATGATGGGTCATGGACGCTATGTGCGATGATGGGTCATGGAGGCCATGTGTGATGATGGGTCATGGACGCTATGTGCAATGATGGGTCATGGAGGCCATGTGTGATGATGGGTCATGGACGCTATGTGCAATGATATAAGATACCGATGATGGGTCATGGAGGCCATGTGTGATGATATAAGATACCGAAGATGGGTCATGGAGGCCATGTGTGATGATATAAGATACCGAAGATGGGTCATGGAGGCCATGTGTCATGATATAAGATACCGATGATGGGTCAGGGACGCCATGTGCGATGATGGGTCAGGGACGCCATGTGTGATGATGGGTCAGGGACGCCACGTGTGATGATGGGTCAGGGACGCCACGTGTGATGATGGGTCAGGGACGCCACGTGTGATGATGGGTCAGGGACGCCACGTGTGATGATGGGTCAGGGACGCCACGTGTGATGATGGGTCAGGGACGCCATGTGTGATGATGGGTCAGGGACGCCATGTGTGATGATGGGTCAGGGACGCCATGTGTGATGAAGAAGTAACACATCAGGTTCTACACTGCACTGTAACTATTACACTTGTATACTATGCATAGTGATAGTAACCACCAAGTGTGTGTTGCCTCTGTGGGATGTATTCCCATGTTCCAGCATGTAGTTCCGGCAGCTTCTCCCCCTGGTTCCCCCACAGCTCAGCACATCCGTCACTATGCGGCTTCTGGCCAAACACGGAAGTTAAAAGCAGCGGCCACGGAGGGAGGAGATCACATGTGATAGAGGTGACAGGACCAGCAGGAAATCATCTACTGCACTGCTGCAAAATATAACAGGCTGATATCTTATTACAGTACAGCAGTGATATAAGAGAAGAGGCTGATACCTTATTACAGTACAGCAGTGATATAAGAGGAGAGGCTGATATAATATTACAGTACAGCAGTGATATAAGAGGAGAGGCTGATATCTTATTACAGTACAGCAGTGATATAAGAGGAGAAGCTGATATCTTATTACAGTACAGCAGTGATATAAGAGGAGAGGCTGATATCTTATTACAGTACAGCAGTGATATAAGAGGAGAAGCTGATATCTTATTACAGTACAGCCGTGATATAAGAGGAGAGGCCGATATCTCATTACAGTACAGCAGTGATATAAGAGGAGAGGCTGATATCTTATTACAGTACAGCAGTGATATAAGAGGAGAGGCTGATATCATCTTATTATAGTACAGCAGGGATATAAGAGGAGAGGCTGATATCTTATTACAGTACAGCAGTGATATAAGAGGAGGGGCTGATATCTTATTACAGTACAGTGATATAAGAAGAGGCTGATATCTTATTACAGTACAGCAGTGATATAAGAGGAGAGGCTGATACCTTATTACAGTACAGCAGTGATATAAGAGAGGCTGATATCTTATTACAGTACAGCAGTGATATAAGAGGAGGGGCTGATATCTTATTACAGTACAGTGATATAAGAAGAGGCTGATATCTTATTACAGTACAGCAGTGATATAAGAGGAGAGGCTGATATCTTATTACAGTACAGCAGTGATATAAGAGGAGAGGCCGATATCTTATTACAGTACAGCAGTGATATAAGAGAAGAGGCTGATATAATATTACAGTACAGCAGTGATATAAGAGGAGAGGCTGATATCATCTTATTACAGTACAGCAATGATATAAGAGGAGAGGCTGATACCTTATTACAGTACAGCAATGATATAAGAGGAGAGGCTGATATCTTATTACAGTACAGCAGTGATATAAGAGGAGAGGCTGATATCATCTTATTACAGTACAGCAGTGATATAAGAGGAGAGGCTGATATCTTATTACAGTACAGCAGTGATATAAGAGGAGAGGCTGATACCTTATTACAGTACAGCAGTGATATAAGAGGAGAGGCTGATATCTTATTACAGTACAGCAGTGATATAAGAGGAGAGGCCGATATCTTATTACAGTACAGCAGTGATATAAGAGGAGAGGCTGATATAATATTACAGTACAGCAGTAATATAAGAGGAGAGGCTGATATCTTATTACAGTACAGCAGTGATATAAGAGGAGAGGCTGATATCTTATTACAGTACAGCAGTGATATAAGGAGAGGCTGATATCTTATTACAGTACAGCAGGGATATAAGAGGCGAGGCTGATATCTTATTACAGTACAGCAGTGATATAAGAGAGGCTGATATCTTATTACAGTACAGCAGTGATATAAGAGGAGAGTACGATATAATCTTATTACAGTACAGCAGTGATATAAGAGGAGAGTCCGATATAATCTTATTACAGTACAGGAGTGTTATAGCCTGCAGCTACACAATAAGTGGAGGAGGACTGTAGGTGCCATTCCCCTGTGGGTCTCCTCTGCCCCATATTACAGCTCCCCCAGAGGTACCTGACATGGAGCGGCTGTCCGGCTGGCGGTGGCAGCTCCAGGTGTCTTGCTCGCCCATACACACCCGCTCGCTGTCACAATGGCCTTTCCCTTACACAAGGACTTCCTCATTGCTGAAGCAGCAGATCAGGAAGCACAAGAAGAAGAGGAGACTGTGTCTGTGCCAGAAAGTCCGACCCACGGTCACATGACCGACCATTATACATCATCCGTCCATCCTGAGCCTCCTGGTTCACGGACACAATGTCAGGATGGAGGAGCAATAAGTAGGAGGGCTGTGCAAATTCCTATAACATTCAGAGCCATCAGAAAGCTGGGTGACATCCCTGAGAGCAGAGACGGCCATTACTATTATCTATATCTCCAGTAATGGCGGAGGAGACGCTGATATCTGATCCCGGGAAAGCTGGGTGACATCCCTGAGAGCAGAGGCGGCCATTACTATTATCTATGTATCCAGTAATAGAGGAGGAGACGCTGATATCTGATCCCGGGAAAGCTGGGTGACATCCCTGAGAGCAAAGGCGGCCATTACTATTATCTATATTTCCAGTAATAGAGGAGGAGACGCTGATATCTGATCCCGGGAAAGCTGGGTGACATCCCTGAAAGCAGAGGCGGCCATTACTATTATCTATGTATCCAGTAATAGAGGAGGAGACGCTGATATCTGATCCCGGGAAAGCTGGGTGACATCCCTGAGAGCAGAGGCGGCCATTACTATTATCTATGTATCCAGTAATGGCGGAGGAGACGCTGATATCTGATCCCGGGAAAGCTGGGTGACATCCCTGAGAGCAGAGGCGGCCATTACTATTATCTATATCTCCAGTAATGGCGGAGGAGACGCTGATATCTGATCCCGGGAAAGCTGGGTGACATCCCTGAGAGCAGAGGCGGCCATTACTATTATCTATCTCCAGTAATAGAGGAGGAGACGCTGATATCTGATCCCGGGAAAGCTGGGTGACATCCCTGAGAGCAGAGGCGGCCATTACTATTATCTATATTTCCAGTAATAGAGGAGGAGACGCTGATATCTGATCCCGGGAAAGCTGGGTGACATCCCTGAGAGCAGAGGCGGCCATTACTATTATCTATCTCCAGTAATAGAGGAGGAGACGCTGATATCTGATCCCGGAAAAGCTGGGTGACATCCCTGAGAGCAGAGGCGGCCATTACTATTATCTATGTATCCAGTAATAGAGGAGGAGACGCTGATATCTGATCCCGGGAAAGCTGGGTGACATCCCTGAGAGCAGAGGCGGCCATTAATATTATCTATATTTCCAGTAATAGAGGAGGAGATGCTGATATCTGATCCCGGGAAAGCTGGGTGACATCCCTGAGATCAGAGGCGGCCATTACTATTATCTATCTCCAGTAATAGAGGAGGAGACGCTGATATCTGATCCCGGGAAAGCTGGGTGACATCCCTGAGAGCAGAGGCGGCCATTACTATTATCTATGTATCCAGTAATAGAGGAGGAGACGCTGATATCTGATCCCGGGAAAGCTGGGTGACATCCCTGAGAGCAAAGGCGGCCATTACTATTATCTATATTTCCAGTAATAGAGGAGGAGACGCTGATATCTGATCCCGGGAAAGCTGGGTGACATCCCTGAGAGCAGAGGCGGCCATTACTATTATCTATATCTCCAGTAATAGAGGAGACGCTGATATCTGATCCCGGGAAAGCTGGGTGACACACACTTATAGCAGATGGTGCCCTGTGTGCCCATGCTGATCACATGGATATATATAGCTCACAGATGGAAATGTAAGCCCTGCGGCTGCCCGGGCGGGTGACAGCAAGATGATGCCGGCAGAGGAGGAGGGGCAGGTGGTGACAGCAACAAAGGAGTGCCAGGTAATAACTACCGCCACAGGGGTGCCCTGCAGGAAGGTGCGGGCACAGGAGCAAGAACAGCACATGGCAGAGGACCAAGGCTTCCAGCAGGTTTCATCCCCACTCACCTCCAGAGCTGCACTCACTATTCTGCTGTAACATCATGTTTCATCCTCCAGAGCTGCTCTCACTATTCTGCTGTTACATCATGTCTCATCCTCCAGAGCTGCACTCACTATTCTGCTGTTACATCATGCCTCATCCTCCAGAGCTGCACTCACTATTCTGCAGTTAAATCATGTCTCATTCTCCAGAGCTGCACTCACTATTCTGCTCTTACATCATGTCTCATCCTCCAGAGCTGCACTCACTATTCTGCTGTTACATCATGTCTCATCCTCCAGAGCTGCACTCACTATTCTGCTGGTACATCATGTCTCATCCTCCAGAGCTGCACTCACTATTCTGCTGGTACATCATGTCTCATCCTCCAGAGCTGCACTCACTATTCTGCTGGTACATCATGTCTCATCCTCCAGAGCTGCACTCACTATTCTGCGGTTAAATCATGTCTCATCCTCCAGAGCTGCACTCACTATTCTGCTGTTAGATCATGTCTCATCCTCCAGAGCTGCACTCACTATTCTGCTGTTAGATCATGTCTCATCCCCCAGAGCTGCACTCACTGTTCTGCTGTTACCTTAGGTCTTATCCTCCAGAGCTGCACTCACTATTCTGCTGTTAGATCACGTCTTATCCTGCATTATTGGAGATGTATAGCAGTGTACCCCCCATGACGGCCTCAGGGCCCGTGCGGAGGAGACGTCAAGGCGGTGACTTTCTTAGAGAGATGGTTCCTGGAGCGGAGTTATTGAGTAAGGCGGCCATTGCCCAAGAGACTGTGTAATAGCGGAGTTCCCTTCCTAGGAGAGTCTGGTGCTGATTCTTATAGACGTGACAGATGACGGACAGCTGCCTGCCGCCATACAGGGAGTCCAGGCCTGGGCTGCAGAGCTGACACTCTAATATCCCTCCTCAGTGACCGCTCTATACTATATAGTCCAGGCCTGGGCCGCAGAGCTGACACTCTAATATCCCTCCTCAGTGACTGCTCTATACTATATAGTCCAGGCCTGGGTCGCAGAGCTGACACTCTAATATCCCTCCTCAGTGACTGCTCTATACTATATAGTCCAGGCCTGGGCTGCAGAGCTGACACTCTAATATCACTCCTCAGTGACTGCTCTATACTATATAGTCCCGGCCTGGGCCGCAGAGCTGACACTCTAATATCCCTCCTCAGTGACCGCTCTATACTATATAGTCCCGGCCTGGGCCGCAGAGCTGACACTCTAATATCCCTCCTCAGTGACCGCTCTATACTATATAGTCCAGGCCTGGGCCGCAGAGCTGACACTCTAATATCCCTCCTCAGTGACCGCTCTATACTATATAATCATGGCCTGGGCTGCAGAGCTGACACTCTAATATCCCTCCTCAGTGACCGCTCTATACTATATAGTCCCGGCCTGGGCTGCACAGCTGACACTCTAATATCCCTCCTCAGTGACTGCTCTATACTATATAGCCCTGCCCTGTGCCGCAGAGCTGACACTCTAATATCCCTCAGTGACCGCTCTATACTATATAGTCCCGGCCTGGGCTGCACAGCTGACACTCTAACATCCTTCCTCAGTGACTGCTCTATACTATATAGTCCCGGCCTGGGCCGCAGAGCTGACACTCTAATATCCCTCAGTGACCGCTCTATACTATATAGTCCCGGCCTGGGCTGCAGAGCTGACACTCTAATATCCCTCCTCAGTGACCGCTCTATACTATATAGTCCCGGCCTGGGCTGCAGAGCTGACACTCTAATATCCCTCCTCAGTGACCGCTCTATACTATATAGTCCCGGCCTGGGCTGCAGAGCTGACACTCTAATATCACTCCTCAGTGACTGATCTATACTATATAGTCCCGGCCTGGGCTGCAGAGCTGACACTCTAATATCCTTCCTCAGTGACTGCTCTATACTATATAGTCCCGGCCTGGGCTGCAGAGCTGACACTCTAATATCCCTCCTCAGTGACTGCTCTATACTATATAGTCCCGGCCTGGGCTGCAGAGCTGACACTCTAACATCCTTCCTCAGTGACTGCTCTATACTATATAGTCCCGGCCTGGGCCGCAGAGCTGACACTCTAATATCCCTCCTCAGTGACCGCTCTATACTATATAGTCCCGGCCTGGGCTGCAGAGCTGACACTCTAATATCACTCCTCAGTGACTGCTCTATACTATATAGTCCCGGCCTGCGCCGCAGAGCTGACACTCTAATATCCCTCCTCAGTGACCGCTCTATACTATATAGTCCAGGCCTGGGCCGCAGAGCTGACACTCTAATATCCCTCCTCAGTGACCGCTCTATACTATATAGTCCCGGCCTGGGCTGCAGAGCTGACACTCTAATATCACTCCTCAGTGACTGCTCTATACTATATAGTCCCGGCCTGCGCCGCAGAGCTGACACTCTAATATCCCTCCTCAGTGACCGCTCTATACTATATAGTCCCGGCCTGGGCTGCAGAGCTGACACTCTAATATCCCTCCTCAGTAACCGCTCTATACTATATAGTCCCGGCCTGGGCCGCAGAGCTGACACTCTAATATCCCTCCTCAGTGACTGCTCTATACTATATAGTCCCGGCCTGGGCTGCAGAGCTGACACTCTAATATCACTCCTCAGTGACTGCTCTATACTATATAGTCCCGGCCTGGGCCGCAGAGCTGACACTCTAATATCCCTCCTCAGTGACTGCTCTATACTATATAGTCCCGGCCTGGGCTGCAGAGCTGACACTCTAATATCACTCCTCAGTGACCGCTCTATACTATATAGTCCAGGCCTGGGCCGCAGAGCTGACACTCTAATATCCCTCCTCAGTGACCGCTCTATACTATATAGTCCCGGCCTGGGCCGCAGAGCTGACACTCTAATATCCCTCCTCAGTGACTGCTCTATACTATATAGTCCCGGCCTGGGCTGCAGAGCTGACACTCTAATATCCCTCCTCAGTGACTGCTCTATACTATATAGTCCCGGCCTGGGCCGCAGAGCTGACACTCTAATATCACTCCTCAGTGACTGATCTATACTATATAGTCCCGGCCTGGGCCGCAGAGCTGACACTCTAATATCCCTCCTCAGTGACTGCTCTATACTATATAGTCCGGCCTGGGTCGCAGAGCTGACACTCTAGCAGTCCGCCCCCGTGTCCCGCAGAGCTCGCACTCACCCGCTCTCCCTGTCGGTGTAGCGGCGCTGTTGTTGTTGTCGTGCTCTGCTTCCTCCTCCTCCTCCTCTCCGGGTGACTGGAATTAACCTTCTCAATGAATAGAAATAGAAAAAAGTCTCTTTTTCCGGGATGCGATTGGTCATCAGACTGCAGAGAGCGACACCTAATGGCGGCAATGTGACACTGCAGCCGGCGAGCCCGCACCCACTCAGTGCACCACACGGGGGCGCCCTGGGACCACACTCAGGCTGCTGGAGGGTCCTGTGCACAGTGCGGAGTGTATCACCAGAGTACAGCAGGAAAACTGCAGAATTGATCGAAAAGGGATGGATGGATGGATAGATAGATAGATAGATAGATAGATAGATAGATAGATAGATAGATAGATAGGAGATAGATAGATAGATAGATAGATAGGAGATAGATAGGAGATAGATAGATAGATAGATAGATAGATAGATAGATAGATAGATAGATAGATAGATAGATAGATAGATAGATAGATAGGAGATAGATAGATAGGAGATAGATAGATAGGAGATAGATAGATAGGAGATAGATAGGAGATAGATAGATAGATAGATAGGAGATAGATAGATAGATAGATAGATAGATAGGAGATAGATAGATAGATAGATAGATAGATAGATAGGAGATAGATAGATAGATAGATAGGAGATAGATAGATAGATAGATAGGAGATAGATAGATAGATAGATAGATAGATAGATAGATAGATAGGAGATAGATAGATAGATAGGAGATAGATAGATAGGAGATAGATAGATAGATAGATAGATAGGAGATAGATAGATAGATAGATAGATAGATAGATAGATAGATAGATAGATAGGAGATAGATAGATAGGAGATAGATAGATAGATAGATAGATAGATAGGAGATAGATAGATAGATAGGAGATAGATAGATAGATAGATAGATAGGAGATAGATAGATAGGAGATAGATAGGAGATAGATAGATAGATAGGAGATAGATAGATAGATAGATAGGAGATAGATAGGAGATAGATAGATAGATAGATAGATAGATAGGAGATAGATAGATAGGAGATAGATAGGAGATAGATAGATAGATAGGAGATAGATAGATAGATAGATAGGAGATAGATAGGAGATAGATAGATAGATAGATAGATAGATAGATAGGAGATAGATAGATAGATAGATAGATAGATAGATAGGAGATAGATAGATAGGAGATAGATAATAGGAGATAGATAGATAGATAGGAGATAGATAGGAGATAGATAGATAGATAATAGCAAAAAAGCCGCAGCACTCGTGGTAAAATAATATGCAGGTGGGTGCACACCGCGTACCCCGATCCAGGTGTACTCCAATATAAATTCAAATATGCGGCAGCACTCCAAAAGTCCAAGAAAAAAGTGAAAATTTACTGACACTCCATGCAAAAAATACAGCGACGTTTCTGACTGCACACCGCAGTCTTTTTTCAAGCTTAAGTGAACACACTACCAATACCGGTATAAATACGTGATACAATCAGGTGATCTGAGGTGAAAAATAATCAACAGGTGTGCTAGGATTGACACATTGATCCATATGTCAAAAGATTGTATACAGTGATCATAGGAACAAAATCATAGTGTATGTTATATTAGTTACATAAGGTACAGTGTATATGTGCATAAAATAAGTATATTACAAAATATCAGACATAGAAGAAATCAGGATTGCTCGCTCACCATAAACGAACAGCAGCCGTATATAACGCTGAAGCCTGTGGAGCGCACGCCTAGATGGAACGCAAACACTGTGCGTGTACGTATAGGCTGCGCATGCGCAATAAGCATTGTATTGCGCCCACCCCTATTGTGACAGACCAGTGCATTGGGAACGCCCACATAAAGAAACCATAACAATAAGTCCAAAAACAGGTAAGAACCAGGGGTTGTTGGTGTGCCAAACCACACTGGGGGAATACTATAGATATAAACGGATCCCCAGAGGCCTACGGTCCCAGCTTAGACCGTCACTGAACACGTCTCATGATGAATTTAAGCGCATGTTTGAACATGTTTCCAATTGTTATGGTCAAGACATCTTGTTGCTTAATATTAATAACCTCTTAAGGACATAGGACGTATGCGTACGTCATATGTCCTCACTTGCACTTCAAAGCGGGGCCGCGCGGCGGCCCCGCTTTGAAGTGCCGCGATCCCGGGTGCCGCGAGTAGCCCAGGACCGCTGCTATTAGCGGGCACGGTCTGATCGCCGTGCCCGCTAATTAGCTAATCGGAGACAGCTGTCAAAGTTGACAGCTGCCTCCGATTACCGGAGGCAACGTTTCCCTGGGGTCTAGTGGGGGAGATCGCTCCTCCGGGACCTTGTCCCGGAGGAGCGATCTCCGTTACTGATGCCGGCCGGGGACGCGTCCAAGATGGCGCCGTCCTCGGCTCGGCACTCGTTCGTTTTCGGCTGCAGCAGCCGAAAGCAAACGAGTGCCGATCTCATGGATCTCTGCAGCATATCTATGCTGCAGAGATCTCAATGAGAGATCCAAGTGTATATACTAGAAGTCCCCCAGGGGGAATAACCCTAACCCCAGGGGGAATAACCCTAACCCCAGGGGGGAATAACCCTAACCCCAGGGGGGAATAACCCTAACCCCAGGGGGGAATAACCCTAACCCCAGGGGGGAATAACCCTAACCCCAGGGGGGAATAACCCTAACCCCAGGGGGGCTTCTAGTATATGTGTAAAAAAAAAAAAAAAAAGTGTTGTTAATAGTAAAAAGCCCCCTCCCCTAATAAAAGTCTGAATCACCCCCCTTTTCCCAGGTTTTAAATAAAAGTAAACAAATAAATAAATAAATAAACATGTTTGCTATCGCCGCGTGCGTAATCGCCCGAACTATTAATTAATCACATTCCTGATCTCGCATGGTAAACGGCGTCAGCGCAAAAAAATCCCAAAGTGCAAAATTGCGCATTTTTGGTCGCATCAAATCCAGAAAAAATATAATATAAAGCGATCAAAAAGTCGTATATGCGCAATCAAGGTACCGATAGAAAGATCACATCATGGCGCAAAAAATGACACCTGACACATAGACCAAAGGATAAAAGCGCTATAAGCCTGGGAATGGAGCGATTTTAAGGAACGTATATTGGTTAACAACGGTTTGAATTTTTTACAGGCCATCCGATACAATATAAGTTATACATGTAATATATCGTTTTAATCGTAACGACTTGAGGAACATGCATAACAAGTCAGTTTTACCCCAGGGCGAATGGCGTAAAAACACATTTCCCCCAAATAAAAGAAATGCGTTTTTTTTTTCAATTTCACCACACTTTGAATTTTTTTCTGGTTTCGCAGTGTACTTTATGCAAAAATTCAGCCTGTCATTGCAAAGTACAATTAGTGATGCAAAATATAAGGGCTCATGTGGGTTTCTAGGTGGAAAAATGCAAGTGCTATGGCCTTTTAAACACAAGGAGGAAAAACCGAAAACGTAAAAACGAAAATGGGCCATGTCCTTAAAGGGTTAAATTCTTACAAAAAGACTTACTAATATTGACTAATAGACATACTGAATTGGAGAGGACACTGGAGGCTGGCCTAACACCGGATGAGTATGCAGCCTATCTGCAAAGACAAAATGAATATCTTAATAAATATCGTAAAGACATAGAAGAGACCAAAAAGAGGAAATGGTTTAGGGATGAAAAGGACTTTGTATCGGGGAACCTGTATGCATGGAATAAAGATGGACAGAACCAGAAACGTAAGGATCGTCTTCAAAGTACCACTACAACCGTTCCTAATACACGAGGAAGCCTTTTTTCGAGCAGCGCCCCCTGACGGACGGAGAAAAAAACCTACCAGAAGAGGGGGCTGTCGGAGGAGGCGATACACCAAAGGCATCTACAACCACCAAGGTATCCAGAACACGCACGCAGAACAAGGGCACTCAGAAACGGAAGGACGAATCGAAAGTGAATTAACTGATCCTACTACAGTGGTAAATATATCATCATGTTTATTATCGGACAATTAAGTGACTGTGTTAAGTAAGGGTCTTTCTTTTTGCCCCGAAGTTCAGGTTAACTGGTTTAATTTGGAGTTGGATCTCTTCCAATTCTTTAGACGGTTAAAATTAAGAGTATGGGGAGAAACAATAGCGGATAACCCAGTAATACCTTGTAAAGCTGAAATGTCATTAAATGTGTTTGATTTGTTCAATCAAAGTGATTTTACACCCACACAGACGGTACATGCTATTGAAACATATTCTCACCTGGTTAAGACCGACATCGCGCGACTACGTAGAAACACTCCAGAAGGTTTTCTGAGACATCCAAACCTTAGGAGAGAGGAGGTACAGGCTTTGACTGAGCTGGCCCATAATGACAAAATCACCATCAGACCAGCCGATAAAGGTGGGGCGATTGTCATTATGGACACAGTTATGTATGACAATGAAATTAGTAGACAACTGAGCGACACATCTGTCTATAAACCATTGACTCAAGATCCAACCCCACTAATTAAGGAACAACTTAAAACCGTGTTGGACGTAGCATACACCAATCACATTATTGACAAGAAATTGAGGACTTTTTTGTGGACTGAGCATCCTAAGATTCCGAGGTTGTACACTTTGCCGAAGATCCATAAAAATCTTCAATGCCCACCAGGCAGACCTATTGTGTCTGGCCGTGATTCTCTCATGAGCCGTCCTTCCATTTTTTTGGACAAAGTGTTACAACCTAGTGTACTTCAGATGCGGTCCTACATTAAGGACACCACGGACTTTATCAATAAGATCAACAGACTCGTGATACCGGAGGGAGCAATTTTGGCCTCTCTGGATATCACGAGTTTGTATACGTCCATTAAACATGAAAAAGGGATTGCAGCAGTTAGAGGGGTCTTGGTTAGATCTGAGTGGTCGGAACAGTGTCAACAGTTCATCTTGGATTTATTATGGTTGGTACTCACTTGCAATTTTTTTACTGTGAAAGGGAATTTTTTCCTTCAGTTAATGGGATCGGCGATGGGGTCCAATGTGGCCCCATCTTACGCTAATTTGTTTGTACAAGCATCGGAGGAGGTGTTCGTCTATGGATCACACCACTCCCGATACTTATTGGGGTGGTGGAGATTCATAGACGATGTCTTCCTCGTGTGGACAAGGTCTGAGAGTGAATTGCTGGAGTTTTTGCATTTTCTCAATCATGTGGATAGTGATATCACATTCTCTATGACACATTCACGAACATCGGTGTCATTTTTGGATACGCTAGTATACATACATGAAGGCAAACTACAGACAGACATTTTTTCTAAACCCACCGATCGCAACACGTTGCTGAGATATGAATCTAGTCATCCTCCGAGTATGAAGCGTAATTTGCCGAAGAGCCAATTCTTACGGGCAAAACGCATAGTCTCGGATGAAACTAGACTGGGCAAGGCATACAATACCATGATTAATAACTTCATTGAGCGGGGTTATCCACGATCTGTGGTCAATGACCACTGTAGGAGTGTGAATACACTTGACAGGAGTAGTCTTCTATCAGCTACAACAAAAACCGCACGTCCATCACGGATACCACTGGTCACTACATACAACACATGTAGTAGGGACATTGCACAAATAGTCCATAGACATTGGGCAGTTATTAAGGATACTTTTCCTGACATCCCGGAATTCCAGCTAAAAACTCTACTTTCATACAGGAGATCCAGAAATTTAAAGGACCAGCTGGTGAAAACCGATGGCCGTATGATTACACAGGTGGATAACCGAAAGACAGGTTCTTATCCCTGCTGGAGGTGTGTGAATTGCAAATACATGTTTAAGTGTGATAAATTCACACACCCCAGAACTGGCAAAACATTTGACATTCGCAAGTATTTCACTTGCGATTCTGATTGGGTGATATACCTATTGATTTGTCCATGTCAATTATTATATGTTGGGGAGACAACGTACGATGTGCGCACAAGAATCACCCAACACAGGTATACGATTAGAAAGGGAAAACTGGATCTTCCAGTACCCAAACACTTTGTGGAGGCTGGACATACGGAGCGGGATCTGAGGTTCTTGGTGCTTGATCAGATAGCACCATTACCCCAGGGAGGTGATAGGCTCTCGAAATTGAAACGGAAAGAGTTGGAATGGATCTTTAGATTGGATACGCTGAGACCCAGGGGCCTCAATGCTGACTATAAGATCCTTCCTAAATATTGCAATTGATCAAGATAATGGTACTAATTATGGAGAGGGCGGATGTGTGTTTATTTTGGACTCTCGTGATGTGTCTTTAGTCAAGCCATCTGTGTCATAGGAGGTGAACACGGAGATTTTGACTTTTTATATCTTTCTGTTTATCACAATATACTTACCTTGTGCATGTTTTTTCATTTCTTCAGATTTGACATCAAGCTACATGTGGAAGTCAAGGATGCACGCTCGCCTATGAAGGAGAACAGACAGCCGAATATATTACTACAATCACCCAGACAGACCGTATCTGGATATTATTCACAAGTCCGGGTGACCAGCTAAGGGGGTGTGCAATACGTGTCCAGATGAGTGGTCCCTACGGGTTTGTCTGATGCCCTACCTGAAGAACGACATCGGAGCTTTGCGCTGCTGTGGAATTCTATTTGGTGGTGGCGGAAGATAGTGGCGGGAGAGCGCTGACGGGTTCACTGTCCTGCTCTCTCACCCCCCGCAATTTTGGGGATAAGCCATGAATTAAGTCTGGATAACATGTGGTTTGGCACACCAACAACCCCTGGTTCTTACCTGTTTTTGGACTTATTGTTATGGTTTCTTTATGTGGGCGTTCCCAATGCACTGGTCTGTCACAATAGGGGTGGGCGCAATACAATGCTTATTGCGCATGCGCAGCCTACACGTACACGCACAGTGTTTGCGTTCCATCTAGGCGTGCGCTCCACAGGCTTCAGCGTTATACGGCTGCTGTTCGTTTATGGTGAGCGAGCAATCCTGATTTCTTCTATGTCTGATATTTTGTAATATACTTATTTTATGCACATATACACTGTACTTTATGTAACTAATATAACATACACTATGATTTTGTTCTTATGATCACTGTATACAATCTTTTGACATATGGATCAATGTGTCAATCCTAGCACACCTGTTGATTATTTTTCACGTCAGATCACCTGATTGTATCACGTATTTATACCTGCATTGGTAGTGTGTTCACTTAAGCTTGAAAAAAGACTGCGGTGTGCAGTCAGAAACGTCGCTGTATTTTTTGCATGGAGTGTCAATAAATTTTCACTTTTTTCTTGGACTTTTGGAGTGCTGCCGCATATTTGAATTTAGATAGATAGGATATAGATAGATAGATAGATAGATAGATAGATAGATAGGAGATAGATAGATAGATAGATAGGAGATAGATAGATAGATAGATAGATAGATAGATAGATAGATAGATAGATAGGAGATAGATAGGAGATAGATAGATAGATAGATAGATAGATAGATAGATAGATAGATAGGAGATAGATAGGAGATAGATAGATAGATAGATAGATAGATAGATAGATAGATAGATAGGAGATAGATAGATAGATAGGAGATAGATAGATAGATAGGAGATAGATAGGAGATAGATAGATAGATAGATAGATAGATAGATAGATAGATAGATAGATAGATAGATAGATAGATAGATAGGAGATAGATAGATAGATAGATAGATAGATAGGAGATAGATAGATAGGAGATAGATAGATAGATAGGAGATAGATAGATAGATAGATAGATAGATAGATAGATAGATAGATAGATAGATAGGAGATAGATAGATAGATAGATAGATAGATAGGAGATAGATAGATAGGAGATAGATAGATAGATAGATAGGAGATAGGAGATAGATAGATAGGAGATAGATAGATAGATAGGAGATAGATAGATAGATAGATAGATAGATAGATAGATAGGAGATAGGAGATAGATAGATAGGAGATAGATAGATAGATAGATAGATAGATAGATAGATAGATAGATAGATAGATAGGAGATAGGAGATAGATAGATAGGAGATAGATAGATAGATAGATAGATAGATAGATAGATAGATAGGAGATAGATAGATAGATAGATAGATAGATAGATAGATAGATAGATAGATAGATAGGAGATAGATAGGAGATAGATAGATAGATAGATAGATAGATAGATAGATAGATAGGAGATAGATAGATAGATAGATAGATAGGAGATAGATAGGAGATAGATAGATAGATAGATAGATAGGAGATAGATAGATAGATAGATAGAGCCACCTAGGGACCCTGGGGCCGGTCCCACCGCTCACCGCAGGCACGGGGAGAGGTAAGTGCGGACTTGTTACTTATAACCATCCCTGATGCCACCGTTAACCCCTTCAGCCCCACCTGTGCAGATACTGTATCACCCACATATCTGTAGTGGTAATAACGCCATTTACTGACAGCAAGCAGAAACCTAGTGACTGGGGAAAACCGCAACATGGAATCCATGAGAAAGTTGTGGCCATCGTTATTATTTGTATTTGTCTGAAATCTATGATGTATGTCAAAGTTTCTGTTCTTCCATCAGGGGGCGCTCCTGTCACATAAAACCAGAAGAAGCGATGATGAGTATAGAGCGGTGTGTGTAATACTGCCTGCACTATGTGTCACATAGCTAGAGATGTGGAGGCTGCAGAGTACATGTCCCCCGAACACACACAAGATTCATATCAATATAGCATTGTCAAATAATTCCGCCAGATACTACCTGCATATTGTTACTGACCAATATCTACTATACCAAGACCCATATTGTCGCCAGATATTGCCTGCATATTGTTACTGATCAACACCTATTATACCAAGACCCATATTACCAATAATAATACTGCTAGATATTACCTGCATATTGTTACTGACCAATATCTACTATACCAAGACTCATATTACCGCCAGATATTACCTGCATATTGTTACTGACCAATATCTACAATACCAAGATCAATATTACCGCCAGATATTGCCTGCATATTGTTACTAACCAATATCTACAATACCAAGACCAATATTACCGCCAGATATTACCTGCATATTGTTACTGATCAACATCTACTACAGCAAGACCAATATTACCAATAATAATACCGCCATACAGTGCTTAAATATAAAAACCACAGATTAAAGATTAATATAACTATGGATACCACTATATAATTCATGAACAACACCGCCACACTATGACCACCAACATTACCACCACATAAATAATACCGCCATACTGTTACTGTATATCAACCGCTATATACAGCCTGGTATTAACAATGATACCTCTATAACAGAGCCATGTAATCCCGCCACACTATAACCATACTATATAATGACTAAATAACTGTTACTAAATAACAACTAAAAAGGTGCCCCTGAAAACAATAGTGCCAGGTACTGCCCTAAAAAAAAAAAAAAAGTGCCGCCTTCTGGTGCCACAACGTAACAGCGCCATCTATTGTACAGTATTACACATCTTCTCAGTTTATTCCCCTCAGAAAATAATAAAACGTATACTCATCTCACCCCAATCCCACCATCAGAGATCTCTCCTGCACTGTGAAGGTGGCGCCATACAGTAACATCATCACATACTTGTGGTGTCCCACTAGGGGTGTTACTATTAGTCACACCCTTCATAAAAGTCTGTACTTTTTGTGGTCTTATTTCAGCCAAAGTATTACTAAAGATGACCACTAGATGTCGCTGTATTGTATGTTGAAGTGTGGAAGCTGCACAGCTGAAGTATCTCAAAGGTTTACAGTATTGAGTTTGTATACCAGAATCTGCGAACCAGTAGGATCTTTACTTTCTTCTATCCTATCACCTCTTCCCTTTCCCCTCTTCTGTTGCACTCATTTCCATCCAACCACAGCGCACCTTACACGTTGGATAAGAAGTTAGTCCCTTGGGTGAGGGAGGAGTCTTATTTGAGCCTCGGTGGAGAAAGGACGCAGCTCAGATAGCTCTCCACAGTGGTTCTACCTGGGCCCTGGCTCTCTGCCAGGTCCCCCAGTAAAGTCTAGTCTTAGTCAGTGCCCCGCATGGGTAGGACGCAGGACAGTGCCCTCTTACAAACTTCTTTCTTAAAGTGCCTATACCCTGCATGATGCAGTGCTAAACCATCCAGGAGAGGACTAGCCAACAAATCATCTCAACCCACGCCGAGGACTAGGGGCAGGGCCGTTTCTAGGTAATTTTAACTACAGGGCGAATCCTGCTAAAAGCACCCCCCCCCCCCAAAAAAAAAAAAAAAAAGAAACGTTCAGTGACTCACAGGTGATATCTTCTTTGATCTGAGGTGTCACTTTCCCTTTTCCTCTCCATCTGGCCCAGACCACCATGATGATTTCTTGCAGCAACAATTCATCTCTTGTGAACCTGCCAGACAAACATCTTAGGTTCCGCAGTTTTACAACTTCTTTTGTGTCTTGTGCAGTAAAATCAGTAGGTGAGTTGCCCCCTGTATGTAGAATCCCCTGCTGTGCCCCCATATAGTAATAATCCCCCTGTGCCCCCCCCCCATAGTATCAATCCTCCCTGTGCTCCCATCTTCTCTCTTCAGCAGGCGCAGTGATATGACGTCATTGTGCCTGCTCAGGGAGAAGATGTCTGCAGAGTGCTCGGCAGGGTCCGGGCGGTCCATGGGGGTGGGGGGGGGGATCTACGTTCGGGCTACAGTCTTGCCCTGTGATGGGGCACAGAGGCAGGGGGTCACAGAGCCAGGTGATGGGGTGAGCAGGCGGGCGGCCGGGGGTGGGCGCAGCTCAGTGGAGCCACCAGCGCCCCCTAGCTGTCGGCGCCCCGTGCGGTCGCCCGGCCCGCCCGCCTCTAGAAACGGCCCTGACTAGGGGTAACCACAGGGCAGGACAGAGCTAGGCCAAAGAGCTAGGAACTGATCCGGGTGGAGCAAAGTTACTGGAAAGTCTATGAACTCCATCTCGCAGCGCGAGTGTCAGCAGGAAACCCTCAGCATTCAGCTCATCCCAGGTAACAAGGTCTGGGGCCTGTGTCACCCATTAGTACGGTTCAGCCAAAGCTAGTGGGCATAAGGTGGTGTGAAGACTATAGGAAAGTCAATACACAGGCACAGGTTGTCTTCGTCTTCTTCTTCTACAAATATTCTGTATACTCCAACATCCCGGCAGAGCACATTACTACTTGGGTTGAGACTCTCACGGCACCCTCCTCTCTACTACGCTACATCAGTACAACCTTATCAACTCTACTACATCCTACTCAGCACTTATCACACAGATCTGGTGGTTCTATGTTCAAGTATTTATTGGAACTCTATCAAGTGTATATCCGAGCCCATCTGTATCACCTGCTGCACATTTGCTGATAGTAAAACAAGACAACGTTATCCACGGAGCCTGTGATCATTCACCACCACCTGCACAGCATATACACCGCAACCTTGGGACATCTCCCCTTTCTGTGGGGGGCGGGTCCTACTATCCGGGAGGGTCATTACACCGCTGTGACCTCCTGTGACTGCAACATCTGTGACTACACTATCCCAAGGGACCCGGCAGCAACCTGACAGGACACCGACCACAGGGGAGAAGGGTACAACCGGCCTTACACTATAAAAGCAGGCGTGCCATCACACCTGTGTGCCCACCAGGCACTGGCGTCACATGGCAAAACCCTAAGGCCCGGCTGTATCTCTGCCATTCACCACAGGAGTGGCGTCACACTTCCACCTAGCAAGTGACCGGCCGTCCCACCACTACAACACCATCTGGGGGTCACCATATACTGACATCCTGTCTATGTCAGGAACTGTCCAGAGCAGCAGCAAATCCCCATAGAAAACCTCCCCTGCTCTGGATACTTCCTGACATGGACAGAGGTGGCAGCAGTGAGCACTGTGTCAGACTGGAGAGAATACATCACTTCCTGCAGGACATACGGCAGCATACACATATACCTATGAGTGATCACATGGTAGTATATATACTATGAGAAGTATACAGTGCTGGATATATGAGAGGTTTACAGTGCTGGGTATATGAAAAGTATACAGTGCTGGGTATATGAAAAGTATACAGTGCCGGGTATATGAGTGTGTGGTCCCACCACTGGTGCTGTCTAAAGCACCTTAGTAAGTCATTCCCTTAGGTTCGCAAGAGTGGGAGATGTAGTACTGTGTTTTCCCCACTAGGTGTCACTACAGCTGAAGTTACCAAAGGGTTAATTGTGTTATGCCATATGTGTTATCAACATCTCAGGTGTTTGTTCTTTCTGACCTATCTCGTCTCTCTTCTGTCTCACACACACTCAGCCCCACCACTCACCAGAGGGTTTAGTTATGGCTCCCGTAGGAGGAGTTAGTTCCTGGTGGGAGGAAGCTGGGGAGTCAGTAGTTGAAGATCCAAGCAGACGGATGTGTGAGAGACTACTTCCTTACAAAGTTTTCCTACTAGACACTAAAGCTAGTATGCAGTGCTAAGGTCAAGTTAGAGAAGAGAAGCCATATAGAAATAAGCCTTGCCCACGCTAGGAACCTCTCTAAAAAGTGCAGAGCAGTCTTCTGAAGCAAGAGGAACTGACCCCAGTAGGACAAAGACACCATGCAAGGTCTACGTATCTTCTTATCTCTTCTACTTCCACCTGTTCCAGCAGAGCACATTCACTACTTTGGGCCTGGCTCCTCTAGCAACTCCTCTCCTCTTCTCCTTCTCTCTCTACAAAGCACCTTCTACTTCCACAAGCACTGGTTACCTCTGTGTCAGCACAAACATTGTGTGTCAAGATTTGCACTACTGTTATTGTGTGTACTGTTCTACCTGAATTTTACTCCCACTCCCACACCACCTCCTCTCCTCGTCCCCCCACTGTTGGTGTTCCCCAAGGCTCTGTACTCGGGCCTCTTCTCTTCTCCATCTACACCTCTGGCCTGGGACATATCATAGAATCCCATGGCTTCAGGTACCACCCCTACGCCGATGACACCCAGATCTACCTCTCTGGTCCGGATGTCACCTCTTTGCTATCCAGGATTCCAGAGTGTCTATCGGCCATATCCTCCTTCTTCTCCTCCCGCTTTCTAAAACTCAACATGGACAAAACAGAACTAATCATCTTTCCCCCATCTCACTCCACCCCGCCTTCTAATCTGTCAATCACTATCAATGGCTGTACTCTGTCCCCTGTCCCCCAAGTCCGCTGCCTTGGGGTCACCTTTGACTCTGCCCTGTCTTTTAAACCCCATATTCAGGCCCTGACCACCTCCTGCCGCCTTCACCCCAAAAACATTTCCAGAATCCGCTCTTTTCTCACCCCTGACTCCACCAAACTGCTGGTCCATGCTCTCATTATTTCCAGCTTGGACTACTGTAACATCCTCCTCTCTGGCCTCCATCCAACTCCCTTGCCCCCATCCAGTCTATCCTGCTGCCCGACTTATCCACCTTTCCCCTCGCTTTGCCTCTGCCTCTCCCCTCTGCCAATCCCTTCACTGGCTCCCCATGTCTCCTGTCTGTTACCCCTATGGATAAATAATAATAGTAATAATACTCCAGGAAAGAATTTCATCTTTTATTAAACGCACAGGACTCTGGTCTCCTCTGTCAGCTGCACCCACACTCACCACCGTTTTCCCCCTTTTCTATGAGTGGCGGTGCCAACTACCCAGGTTAGTCTGCTGCCACTCCAGGTTACCCTGACAAGTGCCCGGGGGACCCTAAACGCTCCCAGAGGTTACCGCTCATTGGGGGCAGCCGAAGACCACCAACATCTGGTCCCACAGGCTGACCAATCACATGAGAAGTATACAGTGCTGGGTATATGATGAGAAGTATATAGTGCCAAGTATATGAGAGGTATACAGTCCTGAGTATATGAGAGGTATACAGTGCCGGATATAGTCTACAGTCCTGAGTATATGAGAAGTATACAGTGCTGGGTATATGAGAGGTATACAGTGCTGAGTATATGAGAAGTATACAGTGCTGGGTATATGATAAGAAGTATACAGTGCAGAGTATATGAGAAGTATACAGTCCTGAGTATATGAGAAGTATACAGTCAGGGCTGTATTAACTGCCCTAGGCACTAAACCTGAAAATCCCATCTACACGCACCTATTGGCGATACCAGACCTGACCAATACCACCATACCCCCCACCCCCCTGGAAAAGACACCACATTTACTGGCAAGTCTTAAAGGGAGGAGGGAAACAAAACAAAAAAAAATAGTTTTTTCTGTCCCCCTGCTCCCTGGTGCTGCCCCACTGCAAGGTGCTGCCCTAGGCACCGGACCACGGGTGCCTAGTGGTAAATACGGTCCTGTATACAGTGCCAGGTATATGAGAAGTATATAGTGCTGGGTATATGAGAGGTATACAGTGCCAGGTATATGAGAAGTATACAGTGCTGGGTATATGAGAGGTATACAGTGCCAGGTATATGAGAGGTATACAGTGCTGGGTATATGAGAGGTATACAGTGCCAGGTATATGAGAAGTATACAGTGCCGGGTATATGAGAAGTATACAGTGCCGGGTATATGAGAAGTATACAGTGGCGGGTATATGAGAGGTATACAGTGCTGGGTATATGAGAGGTATACAGTGCCAAGTATATGAGAAGTATATAGTGCTGGGTATATAAGAGGTATACAGTGCCGGGTATATGAGAAGTATACAGTGCCGGGTATATGAGAAGTATACAGTGCCGGGTATATGAGAAGTATACAGTCCTGGATATATGAGAGGTATATAGTGCTGGGTATATGAGAAATATACAGTGCTGGGTATATGAGAAGTATACAGTGCTGGGTTTATGAGAGGTATACAGTGCTGGGTATATGATAAGTATACAGTCCTGAGTATATGAGAGGTATACAGTGTCGGGTATATTAGAGGTATACAGTGCTGGGTATATGAGAGGTATACAGTGCTGGGTATATGAGAGGTATACAGTCCTGAGTATATAAGAAGTATACAGTGGCAGGTATATTAGAGGTATACAGTGCAAGGTATATGAGAGGTATACAGTGCCGGATATAGTCTACAGTCCTGAGTATATGAGAAGTATATAGTGCTGGGTATATGAGAGGTATACAGTGCCGGGTATATGAGAGGTATACAGTGCTGGGTATATGAGAGGTATATAGTGCTGGGTATATGAGAGGTATACAGTGCCAAGTATATGAGAGGTATACAGTGCTGGGTATATAAGAGGTATATAGTGCCAAGTATATGAGAAGTATATAGTGCTGGGTATATGAAAGGTATACAGTGCTGGGTATATGAGAAGTATACAGTGCTGGGTATATGAGAAATATACAGTGCTGGGTATATGAGAGGTATACAGTGCCGGGTATATGAGAGGTATATAGTGCTGGGTATATGAGAAATATACAGTGCTGGGTATATGAGAAGTATACAGTGCCAGGTATATTAGAGGTATACAGTGCTGGATATATGAGAAGTATACAGTCCAAAGTATATGAGAGGTATACAGTGCTGGGTATATGAGAGGTATATAGTCCTGAGTATATGAGAGGTATACAGTGCTGGGTATATGAGAGGTATACAGTGCTGGGTATATGAGAAGTACACAGTGCTGGGTATATGAGAAGTATACAGTGCTGGGTATATGAGAGTTATACAGTGCCGGATATAGTCTACAGTCCTGAGTATATGAGAAGTATACAGTGCTGGGTATATGAGAGGTATACAGTGCTGGGTATATGAGAGGTATACAGTGCCGAGTATATGAAAAGTATACAGTCCTGAGTATATGAGAGGTATACAGTGCTGGGTATATGAGAGGTATACAGTCCTGAGTATATGAGAGGTATACAGTGCCAGGTATATGAGAAGTATACAGTGCCAGGTATATGAGAGGTATACAGTGCCAGATATATGAGAGGTATACAGTGCTGTGTAGTGGCAGGGGCACCGTCATGGCGGCACACATCTATACATTGTGGCCTCAGGAGACCATGCGGCATACATGACATGTGACAATGGTTCTATATCTCTTCTCTGTACTGAGATCTGATCACATGACGTTATAGGCCCAAAGCCTGAGGCTGCACCACTGAGACACTGATGACATCATCTCCTCCTCTGCCAGGTGTGGTGTTGTCATGGAGACGGTGGATGACACCTTACCACACACACCATTACTGTCCATGGGTTTATGTTTGGACATTAACCCTATAATAATGGTCCTGTTCTGGTGACAGTCTGAGCGTGGCGTCTGCCCCTTCAGTACAGCTGCTGTAGAAGCCATATGTTATGTAGGAAGCTGAGCTATAAGGAGCTGTTTGCAGGGTTATGGCCTTTCTATATTCCTCACCGACCTGTCAGTTTCTATCCAGGAGATGGCGCTCCTCCTCGCTGACAGGCATCGGCCCCTCTACCAGTTGTCATGGTAACCACTTGACAGCGTTCCAGATAATGGGAGACGTTCCTCTCCCCCAAGGTCAGTATTTGGCAGCTGAATGCGTAGTAACCCCTCGTGAGCCAGAGGAACGTCACAGAACCGCCATATCAGGTGACGTATGAGGTGGCGATGCCACCTGAGCAGACAAGTGATGTCATCAGTGTCATTATATGACATCACTACAGAGGGGTTGTCTGAGAATAGATCAACATGGCTGCTTTCTACCAGAAAGAGCACCAAACTTATTTACAGGTTATATTGGGTATTGCAGTTTAGCGTCTTTCACTACAATGGAGCCGAGCTGCGATACCACATAGACGCCATATTGTTCTAATCCTGAGAACCCCTTCAATTTAATGGCCCCCGTTATGTAGTCACCCAACACATGGTCCCTCCTGTCGATGCAGCTTTGGTGGTGTCTGGAAATAGCTGGCAGAATTGTGAATGCAGCTCTGGATGTGACTAGAATGTTAAGACTCCAGAGCTGCATTCACTCAATCTATTCCCAGACATCACTATAGTTTTGAGGTCTCACAGGTCTGGACCCCCAGGAACCCTGCACCACTGGCATCCATTTTTCCAGCAGAATAGTGAGCGCTGCTCTGGAGGCAAATAAGAAGAAAGAAACCATGACTGATAAATAAGAAATTCACCACGTAATTAAATAAGAATAAACTTTTAATATTTCTATGGTGAGCAGAAGTATCAGAGGGCACCGCTGCCACTGCCCCCGATGCTAGCCGCCTGCCTGTCACGTCTACGCGGAGCACGGTTATCCTGGCGACGCTGCCGCCACCTCTGCCGTAATCTCACAATCACAGAGAAGAAACAACGGGGACATAAAATTCTGATAAAACACAGTGGACGCTGCCCGCTTCTGGGGGCTTGTTACAGTGTATCAGGGTCACTGGCACTTATTATGGCGATGACCATGTGACCAGTCCGGCATCATCCTCATCATCCTCGTCTGCTCGCCCCAGTGAAGTAGTCACTGACACAAAGGAACGAGATACAAGAAGAACCCCCCGAACCTTTGCCTCTGTATAAAAATTAATTCTTCCCCTTTAAAACCTACTAACCCCCCTCCCTCCCCCACCTGGTCCTTCTCCATTGACTCTACATCTGTAAAGCGGGGGACATGAGGGATCCCCGTCATGGTATAAGAGTCTGGTGAGGGTCTGCAGGGTCAGTTGACGCTGTCCTCGTCGCTGACGTCCCCCCGGTCGTCCTTGGTCTCAGCAACAGAACTCTCGTCGATGTTTTCCAGGGAGTCGGCGTGCTGGACGGAGACCTCAGAGAGGCTGATGGTGGGGAGGCTGCTCTGCTCGGGGTACAGCCAGGGCTTATGCTGGGGGTTGTGCTTCTTCTTCCACTCCGGATACTTCACACAGGCCTTGTACATCTTCTTCATCGCCTAGAGACAGGTGAGAGCGGTGAGTAAGGGCCCTTTTACACAGAAAGATTATCTGACAGATTATCTGCCAAAGATTTGAAGCCAAAGCCAGGAACAGACTATAAACAGAGATCAGGTCATACAGGAAAGCCTGAGATGTCTCCTCTTTTCAATTCCAGTCCTGGCCTTGGCTTCAAATCTTTGGCAGATAATCTTTCTGTGTAAAAGGGCCCTAAAACCCCAATGAGGATAGCCCAATCAGCTGAGAGCAGGACTAGCTATGTACAATGTGTCAGTCTGGAGCTCACAGAGCATTGTCTACACTGGATACAGCTGAGAGCAGGACTAGCTATGTACAATGTATCAGTCTGGAGCTCACAGAGCATTGTCTACACTGGATACAGCTAAGAGCAGGACTAGCTATGTACAATGTATCAGTCTGGAGCTCACAGAGCATTGTCTACACTGGATACAGCTGAGAGCAGGACTAGCTATGTACAATGTATCAGTCTGGAGCTCACAGAGCATTGTCTACACTGGATACAGCTGAGAGCAGAACTAGCTATGTACAATGTGTCAGTCTGGAGCTCACAGAGCATTGTCTACACTGGATACAGCTAAGAGCAGGACTAGCTATGTACAATGTATCAGTCTGGAGCTCACAGAGCATTGTCTACACTGGATACAGCTGAGAACAGGACTAGCTATGTACAATGTGTCAGTCTGGAGCTCACAGAGCATTGTCTACACTGGATACAGCTAAGAGCAGGACTAGCTATGTACAATGTATCAGTCTGGAGCTCACAGAGCATTGTCTACACTGGATACAGCTGAGAGCAGGACTAGCTATGTACAATGTATCAGTCTGGAGCTCACAGAGCATTGTCTACACTGAATACAGCTGGGAGCAGGACTAGCTATGTACAATGTATCAGTCTGGAGCTCACAGAGCATTGTCTACACTGGATACAGCTGAGAGCAGGACTAGCTATGTACAATGTATCAGTCTGGAGCTCACAGAGCATTGTCTACACTGAATACAGCTGGGAGCAGGACTAGCTATGTACAATGTATCAGTCTGGAGCTCACAGAGCATTGTCTACACTGGATATAGCTGGGAGCAGGACTAGCTATGTACAATGTATCAGTCTGGAGCTCACAGAGCATTGTCTACACTGAATACAGCTGGGAGCAGGACTAGCTATGTACAATGTATCAGTCTGGAGCTCACAGAGCATTGTCTACACTGGATATAGCTGAGGGCAGGACTAGCCATGTACAATGTATCAGTCTGGAGATTACAGAGCATTGTCTACACTGAATACAGCTGAGCGCAGGACTAGCTATGTACAATGTATCAGTCCAGGCTGTAGAGCTCACAGAGCATTGATTATGAGAATCAGAACAACATATAATAAATAACTGTTGAAGGTTTCCACACTATTATACTATACTATTATATTATACTTTTATATTACACTGTTATGCTGTTATATTACACCATTATATTATACTATTAAATTATACTGTTATATTATACTATTATATTATACCATTATATTACGCTATTATATTACACTATTATACTACACCATTATATTATACTGTTATATTACACTATTATATTATACTATTATACTACACCATTATATTATACTGTTATATTACACTATTATACACTATTAGGCTATGTACACACTATGTAACAGCCGTGGTTATTATGAAAATATACGTAATATATTGCCCCCCATGGGATCCCGGCTGGAGTGTATACACATAGTATACACTCCATCCAGGATCTCTCAGGGCGCTGCGAGCAACTGACATGTCAGTTTTCTGCGGCCGCTATTCAGTGAATAGCGGCCGCAGAAAACCCTGTCAGTGCACACTACGGAGCGAGCGGCTGCGGCTGCACGCTCCATAGTGTGCTGTGGGGAGTTCAGATGTGGGCGCACGGATGGCGCCCGCATTAGAACTCTGCGGCTGCAAAGATCATTCGATCATCCGGCCAGTCTCATACGAGGTCTGAACATAGCCTTATACTAAACCATAATATTATACTGTTATATTACACTATTATATTATACTGTTATATTATACTGTTATATTACACCATTATACTATTATATAGTGATTTACAGTCACATCACTTTATGTTTCAGGGATTCCATAGACTCGGCCCTGTCTATCACTTACTTTTGGTGCCAGAAATTGTGAAGACTTGTTCACCACCCACTTAGGCAAGGAACCTAGAGGAGAGAGAAGAGAGGTGAGGGTACAGCCCTGGTCTCCGCATCCGGCAGACTACTACTCCCATCATCCCCTGCAGTAGGTCACAGGTAGGTCACTCACCTCTGGGGTCCACCTGGGCCAAGTAGACTAGGGTGCAGCTCTTGGGGCCCCCTCCCTGGATGAGGTAGCCCGTCTGTATGGACACCGCTCTCACCAGGTCTTTTTTAGGGGGATATTTCTGTAACAGAGAAAACAAAACCTTTAGCACTTGTATAAGCAGTATACAGCAGCAGGATCAGTATATGGGACTGCGGGTGATATAAAGATATAGCTATGTAGATGGTTATATGATGTAATATATAAGGAATAACTCATATACAGAGCCGTACAGACAGGGAGAGCTGCAGAGCCTTCTCCATGGTCCTGATATGGGACTGCAGGTGATATATAGATATAGCTATGTACATGGTTATATGATGTATACAGGTAACATTATATATAAGGAATAACTCATATACAGAGCCGTACAGACAGGGAGAGCTGCAGAGCCTTCTCCATGGTCCTGATATGGGACTGCGGGTGATATATAGATATAGCTATGTAGATGGTTATATGATGTATACAGGTAACACTATAAGGAATAACTCATATACAGAGCCGTACAGACAGGGAGAGCTGCAGAGCCTTCTCCATGGTCCTGATATGGGACTGCAGGTGATATATAGATATAGCTATGTACATGGTTATATGATGTATACAGGTAACATTATATATAAGGAATAACTCATATACAGAGCCGTACAGACAGAGAGACTGCAGAGACTTCTCCATGGTCCTGATATGGGACTGCAGGTGATATATAGATATAGCTATGTACATGGTTATATGATGTATACAGGTAACACTATAAGGAATAACTCATATAGAGAGCGGTACAGACAGGGATAGCTGCAGAGCCTTCTCCATGGTCCTGATATGGGACTGCAGGTGATATATAGATATAGCTATGTACATGGTTATATGATGTATACAGGTAACATTATATATAAGGAATAACTCATATACAGAGCGGTACAGACAGGGAGACTGCAGAGCCTTCTCCATGGTCCTGATATGTGAGGCTGACGGAGGAGCCGAGACCACTAAACATCCCCCCACACAGAGAGGAGCAGCCAAGTGTAATAACCTGACCTGGAGACCTGAACCTGTATACACAATGCATAGCCTGGGGCCTGCCGCACACAATCACATCCTCCCTGTATGGAGATCAGCAAAAAGGGGTCAGAGGAGGATGGAGGACGAGACTCTGGGGGAGCAGAAATTGTGTCACTGAGCCAATTAGTTATATAGATCCAGATCTCTGTGGAGAAACATGGCCGGTAAGATGGATCCAGATCTCTGGAGAAACATGGCCGGTAAGATGGATCCAGATCTCTGTGGGGAAACATGGCCGGTCAGATGGATCCCGATCTCTGTGGAGAAACATGGCCGGTCAGATAGATCCAGATCTCTGTGGAGAAACATGGCCGGTCAGATGGATCCCGATCTCTATAGAGATACATGGCCGGTCAGATAGATCCAGATCTCTGTGGAGAAACATGGCCGGTCAGATGGATCCGGATCTCTGTGGAGAAACATGGCCGGTCAGATAGATCCAGATCTCTGTGGAGAAACATGGCCGGTCAGATAGATCCAGGTCTCTATAGAGAAACATGGCCGGTCAGATGGATCCAGATCTCTATAGAGAAACATGGCCGGTCAGATGGATCCAGATCTCTATAGAGAAACATGGCCGGTCAGATAGATCCAAATCTCTATAGAGATACATGGCCGATCAGATGGCTCCAGATCTCTGTGGAGAAACATGGCCGGTCAGATAGATCCAAATCTCTATAGAGATACATGGCCAATCAGATGGATCCAGATCTCTGTGGAGAAACATGGCCGGTCAGATAGATCCAGATCTCTGTGGAGAAATATGGTCAGTCATATGGATATAGATCTCTGTGGAGAAACATGGCTGATCAGATGGATCCAGATCTCTGTGGAGAAACATGGCCGGTCAGATGGATCCGGATCTCTGTGGAGAAATATGGCCGGTCAGATGTATCCAGATCTCTGTGGAGAAACATGGCCGGTCAGATGGATCCAGATCTCTGTGGAGAAACATGGCCGGTCAGATAGATCCAGGTCTCTATAGAGAAACATGGCCGGTCAGATGGATCCAGATCTCTATAGAGAAACATGGCCGGTCAGATGGATCCAGATCTCTATAGAGAAACATGGCCGGTCAGATGGATCCAGATCTCTATAGAGAAACATGGCCGGTCAGATAGATCCAAATCTCTATAGAGATACATGGCCGATCAGATGGCTCCAGATCTCTGTGGAGAAACATGGCCGGTCAGATAGATCCAAATCTCTATAGAGATACATGGCCAATCAGATGGATCCAGATCTCTGTGGAGAAACATGGCCGGTCAGATAGATCCAGATCTCTGTGGAGAAACATGGCCGGTCAGATGGATTCAGATCTCTATAGAGATACATGGCCGGTCATATAGATCCAAATCTCTATAGAGATACATGGCCAATCAGATGGATCGAGATCTCTGTGGAGAAACATGGCTGGTCAGATGGATCCAGATCTCTGTGGAGAAACATGTCCGGTGAGATGGATCCAGATCTCTGTGGAGAAACATGGCTGGGCAGATGGATGCAGAACTATTTTTTACTTTCTCCCCAGCCTCACAGTCCCCAGATATTGATCTAATAGACATCTCTGGGATGAGGTAGGACGGGTTCCTCAGGACCACCATCTAATGTAAGGGAGATATTAGTGCAGATCTGAAGTCTAAAGGTCCAACCCGCTATAACATAGGGGGCTCTATAAAAGTCACAAGTCAGAGGAGATAGATACATAGTGCAATATAGTGACCACATAAAGAGTGCACAAATGTGGTCCCTCTCAGTGCATATAGGACATGGATGCATTGTGCCTCAAACAGGGCCCAGCGCCATAGTGCGACACTAAGAGCGATAACACAGAATAAAGAAGAATAGCGCCATCTCAAACCGCCTGTGGAATCACCCCGTCCTATCTACTACCTTATGCTGGTGAAGCTTCTTTAGATCACCGCTACCGCTCTACTGCTCCCGTGACACAGAGCACAGCGCAGCGCAGACCCGGCACCGGCTATTCTCAGCTTAAATATATCACTCACTGGATTTTTTGTGTCAAGCTGAGATTGAACGTGACCTAGATATATAAAGAACTATGAGCCGCACCGCCGCACAGGATAATAATATCAGATGGTGACAGCGCCAAAGACATCAGACGCACTAATACAGATGGTATCCTGTGCGGGCGGAATAAAGCTCATGTTATACCAGCTGTATATATATATATATACACACACGAGATACCCGGGTTATACCAGCTGTATATATATAATTATATACAGGAGATCCCCAGGTTATACCAGCTGTACATATATAACTATATACAGTATATACCCAGGTTATACCAGCTGTACATATATAATTATATACAGGAGATACCCAGGTTATACCAGCCGTACATATATAATTATATACAGGAGATACCCATATTATACCAGCTGTACATATATAATTATATACAGTATATACCCAGGTTATACCAGCTGTACATATATCATTATATACAGGAGATAGCTGTACATATATACATTATACCAGTATGGCTCATGTTCTAGCACATTATACCAGTATGGCTCATGTTCTAGCACATTATACCAGTATGGCTCATGTTCTAGCACATTATACAAGTATGGCTCATGTTCTAGCACATTATACCAGTATGGCTTATGTTCTAGCACATTATACCAGTATGGCTCATGTTCTAGCACATTATACCAGTATGGCTCATGTTCTAGCACATTATACCAGTATGGCTCATGTTCTAGCACATTATACCAGTATGGCTCATGTTCTAGCACATTATACCAGTATGGCTCATGTTCAAGCACATTATACCAGTATGGCTCATGTTCTAGCACTGTGTATATGGCAGCACACACACTCACCGCGTGCTTCACAGAGTAGTTCATGATGATGTAATCGTTCCCCATTGGCAGCCAGGAGCGCAGGGTGATGACATCACGATTCTTCAGCGGTTTCGGACACTTCCCTGAGGAGCAGAGGACGGACATAGGGGTCAGGTTTTAGCTCCAAACATGGAGGAGACTTTGCACTTATAAACCTACAGGCGTAATATCCAATATCCGCATTGACCGTCAGTTTCCCGATATCAAAGGTCTCGATGACGTTGCTGTCCCACTTCTTACGATATTCCACATCATGCAGAACGTCATAGAGGATCTCAGCCGAGATGTCTTTACACTCCATCCGACACTGCAGAGAGAAGAGAGAGGGGGTCACTATATAGAGAGGAGAGAGAGGGGGGGCAATATACAGACAGGAGAGAGAGGGGGTAACTATACAGAGAGGAGAGAGGGGTCACTATACAGAGAGGAGAGAGAGGGGGTCACTATACAGAGAGGAGAGAGAGGGGGGGCACTATATAGAGAGGAGAGAGAGGGGGGGCACTATACAGAGAGGAGAGAGAGGGGGTAACTATACAGAGAGGAGAGAGAGGGGGTCACTATACAGAGAGGAGAGAGAGAGGGGGTCACTATACAGAGAGGAGAGAGGGGTCACTATACAGAGAGGAGAGAGAGGGGGGTCACTATACAGAGAGGAGAGAGAGGGGGTCACTATATAGAGAGGAGAGAGAGGGGGTCACTATATAGAGAGGAGAGAGAGGGGGGGCAATATACAGACAGGAGAGAGAGGGGGTAACTATACAGAGAGGAGAGAGGGGTCACTATACAGAGAGGAGAGAGAGGGGGGTCACTATACAGAGAGGAGAGAGAGAGGGGGTCACTATACAGAGAGGAGAGAGAGGGGGTCACTATACAGAGAGGAGAGAGAGGGGGGTCACTATACAGAGAAGAGAGAGAGGGGGTCACTATACAGAGAGGAGAGAGGGGGTCACTATATAGAGAGGAGAGAGAGGGGGGGCAATATACAGACAGGAGAGAGAGGGGGTAACTATACAGAGAGGAGAGAGGGGTCACTATACAGAGAGGAGAGAGAGGGGGGTCACTATACAGAGAGGAGAGAGAGAGGGGGTCACTATACAGAGAGGAGAGAGAGGGGGGTCACTATACAGAGAGGAGAGAGAGGGGGTCACTATACAGAGAGGAGAGAGGGGGTCACTATACAGAGAGGAGAGAGAGGGGGGGTCACTATACAGAGAGGAGAGAGAGAGGGGGTCACTATACAGAGAGGAGAGAGAGAGGGGGTCACTATACAGAGAGGAGAGAGAGGGGGGTCACTATACAGAGAGGAGAGAGAGGGGGGTCACTATACAGAGAAGAGAGAGAGGGGGTCACTATACAGAGAAGAGAGAGAGGGGGTCACTATACAGAGAGGAGAGGGGGGTCACTATACAGAGAGGAGAGAGGGGGTCACTATACAGAGAGAAGAGAGAGGGGGGGTCACTATATAGAGAGGAGAGAGAGGGGGTCACTATACATAGAGTCCCAGTATACAGAGAGAGGAGTCACAGTATACAGAGGCACCCCAGAGACCAGATACTGGAGAGTGAAGGCACTACATATATACTCCCCACCTGTGTCTTCCCATGGGCTGAAGAGCTTACACTCTGATCCTCTATCACCCTCACACACTGTGGCAGATTACGGCCGCACCATAACCCAACTCTATAATGTCCTGCAGACGTCCCCAGAAGAGGGATTATACAGATCAGCTAATGGGATTATCACATGATACCGAGCGCTAATCCCAGATTACACCTCCCCGATGTACAGATCTGCTGATAGAGATGGGAATCCCCGCCCCAGGGGGGTCTATCCCGGCGCTCGTCACACTGTGCTCGGAGGATCATGTTAGGATTACCAGTGTTTAATGGCGGCAACATATTCTACAGCACTGTACAATGTGTGAGCCCCCTCCCCCAGGCACAGAGGCTTATACTGAGGTCACTGGTGAGTATACGGGTCATTGGCGGAGATGGAGGTCACTACTGAGCCTGACAGTGATCCCCCCTATTCCACCGGGAGAAACCCCCACATCCCACGGGAGACACCCCTACATCCCACCGGGAGACACCCCCACATCCCACCAGGAGACACCCCCACATCCCACCAGGAGACACCCCCACATCCCACCGGGAGAAACCCCCACATCCCACCGGGAGAAACCCCCACATCCCACCGGGACACACCCCCACATCCCACCGGGAGACACCCCCACATCCCACCGGGAGACACCCCCACATCCCACCGGGAGAAACCCCCACATCCCACCGGGACACACCCCCACATCCCACCGGGAGACACCCCCACATCCCACCAGGAGACACCCCCACATCCCACCGGGAGAAACCCCCACATCCCACCGGGAGAAACCCCCACATCCCACCGAGACACCCCCACATCCCACCGGGAGACACCCCCACATCCCACCGGGAGAAACCCCCACATCCCACCGGGAGAAACCCCCACATCCCACCGGGAGAAACCCCCACATCCCACCGGGACACCCCCCCACATCACACCGGGAGACACCCCCACATCCCACCGGGAGACACCCCCACATCCCACCGGGAGACACCCCCACATCCCACCGGGACACACCCCCACATCCCACCGGGAGACACCCCCACATCCCACCGGGAGACACCCCCACATCCCACCGGGACACACCCCCACATCACACCGGGAGACACCCCCACATCCCACCAGGAGACACCCCCACATCCCACCGGTAGACGGCACCACAGAAACAAAATATTTTAGCCAGATAAAGCCCCCCTCCTCTAGTCCACCCTCTAGTACCTTCTCTAGTCCACCCTCTAGTACCTTCTCTAGTCCACCCTCTAGTATCTTCTCTAGTCCACCCTCTAGTATCTTCTCTAGTCCACCCTCTAGTATCTCCTCTAGTATCTTCTCTAGTCCACCCTCTAGTATCTTCTCTAGTCCACCCTCTAGTATCTCCTCTAGTATCTTCTCTAGTCCACCCTCTAGTATCTTCTCTAGTCCACCCTCTAGTATCTTCTCTAGTCCACCCTCTAGTATTTCCTTTCTTTTTATCTTAGGATATATATGTGGTGTCCCACCACAGGTGTTGCTATTGGTTACACCCTTCGCAAAAGTCTGTACTCATATGTGTAAGTGGTAGTGTAGCAGTACCAAAGTTTTACCACTAGATGTTATAGCAAGTATGTGTGCCTAGATATTGCATGGCTGTAGAAGTTAAAGGGTTATTGTTTTTTTTGTGTGTCACATGGATCTGTACACCAATGAGAGTTCTTTCTTCTTCTTTCCTATCACCTCTCTCCTTACATCTTACACACGCACTCCTCACCCACTCACAGCACACCTTACATGCGCTGTAGAAAGGAAGTCACATGGGTGGAGGAAGTGTAGGATCTTTTCTATTTTGGATTCTGTAGAGGAAGGACGCAAGCTAGATTGCTCCCTACAGCAGCCTAGTTGAGCCCTGGCTCCTGCCAGATCCCCCAGTCAAGGGAGTTGTGGTCCAGACGTTGAGCAGAGCACATGCACACGCTAGACCCAGACCCAGTTTCCCTCGAGCAACACTACTAAACACAACACAGTCGCTACTAGAGAGGAAAAGTCAGGGATCATTTCAACCCATGCCGAGAACAAGGAACACAGTGCAGGACACTATCCATAAAAAGTAAAGGAACTGATCAGGATAGAGCAAAGTTGCTAGAAGCCTAAGCACTTTATCTTGCAGCGCGAGTGTAAGCAGGAAACCCTCAGCATACCACTCATCCCAGGTAACAAGGTCTGGGGCTTGTGTCACCCTCTAGGACGGGTCAACCGACACTGGTGGGCAATAGGTGGTACAAAGACCAAAGAGTCAAAACACAGGCACATGTATTCTCTCTACTTTCACGTATTCTACTTCTTTTACATTGGAAGTTCTGGTAGAGCACGGTACTACTTGGGTTGGGACTCTCTCGACATCCTCCTCTCTACTTTTCTGAACTTTCTACCTCTCAGCACGCAGCTCAGCCAGCACGGCTGTATCTTCTGTTCCACTCATAGTACAGATCTAGTCTATGAAGTATAAAGTACCCTATGAAGGCAAAGCTGTATTACCTGCTTCCTACATCAAGTAAACAGATTTTATTTATTGTAACGGGACTCTGTGGTTCTTCACTAAGCACCTGCACCTGAATACACCCCCTTGGGACATCTCCCCTTTCTGTGGGTGGCAGTGCCAATAGTCTGGGCGGGTCACAACTCCACTCTGGACCACCGTGATAATTGCCCAAGGGACCCCCAAACGGCCCGGCCGGACACTGTCCACAGGGGAGAGGGTATAGCCAGCCCATTAAAATAAAAGCAGGTGTGCCAGCATACCTGTGTGCCCATCCAGCACTGGCGTCACAACAAATTACCACCAGGCAGGGCTATACCTCAGCCAACCACCACATAACCTAACCATCTGGCAAGTGACTGTCCGCGCCTGTACACCAGAGGTCACTATATATATATATATATATATATATATATATATATATATATATATATATAATATATATCTCAATCAATCAGGCAGATTTACATTCTGTTAGTGTAGATTTACCAACCACATCTGCTGGAAGTTTGTTCCAAACATCTACCTACCAACCCTTCTCCTCAGTAATCCTAATTATCTGCTCTTATTCTGTATATATGGACACTGCACAGTACCACTTCTCCTGTCCTGTATATATGGACACTGCACAGTACTACTTCTCCTGTCCTGTATATATGGAGAGTGCACAGTACCACTCCTCCTGTCCTGTATATATGGACACTGCACAGTACCACTTCTCCTGTCCTGTATATATGGACACTGCACAGTACCACTTCTCCTGTCCTGTATATATGGCCGTTGCACAGTACTACTTCTCCTGTCCTGTATATATGGACACTGCACAGTACCACTTCTTCTGTCCTGTATATATGGACACTGAACAGTACCACTTCTCCTGTCCTGTATATATGGACAGTGCACAGTACTACTTCTCCTGTCTTGTATATATGGACAGTGCACAGTACTACTTCTCCTGTCTTGTATATATGGACACTGAACAGTACCACTTCTCCTGTCCTGTATATATGAACACTGCACAGTACCACTTCTCCTGTCCTGTATATATGGCCGGTGCACAGTACCACTTCTCCTGTCCTGTATATATGGACACTGCACAGTACTACTTCTCCTGTCCTGTATATATGGCCGGTGCACAGTACCACTTCTCCTGTCCTGTATATATGGACAGTGCACAGTACTACTTCTCCTGTCCTGTATATATGGCCGGTGCACAGTACCACTTCTCTTGTCCTGTATATATGGACACTGCACAGTACCACTTCTCTTGTCCTGTACTGTATATATGGCCGGTGCACAGTACTACTTCTCCTGTCCTGTATATATGGCCGGTGCACAGTACCACTTCTCCTGTCCTGTATATATGGACACTGCACAGTACTACTTCTCCTGTCCTGTATATATGGACAGTGCACAGTACCACTTCTCCGGTCCTGTATATATGGACAGTGCACAGTACCACTTCTCCTGTCCTGTATATATGGCCGGTGCACAGTACCACTTCTCCTGTCCTGTATATATGGCCGGTGCACAGTACCACTTCTCCTGTCCTGTATATATGGACACTGCACAGTACTACTTCTCCTGTCCTGTATATATGGACACTGCACAGTACTACTTCTCCTGTCCTGTATATATGGACACTGCACAGTACCACTTCTCCTGTCCTGTATATATGGCCGGTGCACAGTACCACTTCTCCTGTCCTGTATATATGGACACTGCACAGTACTACTTCTCCTGTCCTGTATATATGGCCGGTGCACAGTACCACTTCTCTTGTCCTGTATATATGGCCGGTGCACAGTACCACTTCTCTTGTCCTGTATATATGGCCGGTGCACAGTACCACTTCTCATGTCCTGTATATATGGACACTGCACAGTACTACTTCTCCTGTCCTGTATATATGGCCGGTGCACAGTACCACTTCTCTTGTCCTGTATATATGGCCGGTGCACAGTACCACTTTTCCTGTCCTGTATATATGAACACTGCACAGTACTACTTCTCCTGTCCTGTATATATGGACACTGCACAGTACTACTTCTCCTGTCCTGTATATATGGACACTGCACAGTACCACTTCTCTTGTCCTGTATATATGGACACTGCACAGTACCACTTCTCTTGTCCTGTATATATGGCCGGTGCACAGTACCACTTCTCTTGTCCTGTATATATGGCCGGTGCACAGTACCACTTCTCCTGTCCTGTATATATGAACACTGCACAGTACTACTTCTCCTGTCCTGTATATATGGACACTGCACAGTACTACTTCTCCTGTCCTGTATATATGGACACTGCACAGTACCACTTCTCTTGTCCTGTATATATGGACACTGCACAGTACCACTTCTCTTGTCCTGTATATATGACCGGTGCACAGTACTACTTCTCCTGTCCTGTATATATGGCCGGTGCACAGTACCACTTCTCCTGTCCTGTATATATGGCCGGTGCACAGTACTACTTCTTCTGTCCTGTATATATGGCCGGTGCACAGTACCACTTCTCTTGTCCTGTATATATGGCCGATGCACAGTACTACTTCTTCTGTCCTGTATATATGGACACTGCACAGTACTACTTCTCCTGTCCTGTATATATGAACACTGCACAGTTCTACTTCTCCTGTCCTGTATATATGGACACTGCACAGTACTACTTCTCCTGTCCTGTATATATGGACACTGCACAGTACCACTTCTCCTGTCCTGTATATATGGCCGGTGCACAGTACTACTTCTCCTGTCCTGTATATATGGACAGTGCACAGTACTACTTCTCCTACCCTGTATATATGGACACTGCACAGTACCACTTCTCCTGTCCTGTATATATGGACAGTGCACAGTACCACTTCTCCTGTCCTGTATATATGGACACTGCACAGTACCACTTCTCCTGTCCAGTATATATGGCCGGTGCACAGTACTACTTCTCCTGTCCTGTATATATGGACAGTGCACAGTACTACTTCTCCTACCCTGTATATATGGACACTGCACAGTACCACTTCTCCTGTCCTGTATATATGGACAGTGCACAGTACCACTTCTCCTGTCCTATATATATGGACACTGCACAGTACCACTTCTCCTGTCCTGTATATATGGCCGGTGCACAGTACTACTTCTCTTGTCCTGTATATATGGCCGGTGCACAGTACCACTTCTCTTGTCCTGTTTATACAGCTGGTGCACAGTACCACTTCTCTTGTCCTGTATATATGGCCGGTGCACAGTACCACTTCTCTTGTCCTGTATATATGGCCGGTGCACAGTACCACTTCTCTTGTCCTGTATATATGGCCGGTGCACAGTACTACTTCTCTTGTCCTGTATATATGGCCGGTGCACAGTACCACTTCTCTTGTCCTGTTTATACAGCTGGTGCACAGTACCACTTCTCTTGTCCTGTATATATGGCCGGTGCACAGTACCACTTCTCTTGTCCTGTATATATGGCCGGTGCACAGTACCACTTCTCTTGTCCTGTATATATGGCCGGTGCACAGTACCACTTCCCCTGTCCTGTATATATGGCCGGTGCACAGTACCACTTCTCCTGTCCTGTATATATGGACAGTGCACAGTACCACTTCTCCTGTCCTGTATATATGGCCAGTGCACAGTACCACTTCTCTTGTCCTGTATATATGGCCGGTGCACAGTACCACTTCTCCTGTCCTGTATATATGGCCGGTGCACAGTACCACTTCTCTTGTCCTGTATATATGGCCGGTGCACAGTACCACTTCTCCTGTCCTGTATATATGGCCGGTGCACAGTACCACTTCTCTTGTCCTGTATATATGGCCGGTGCACAGTACCACTTCTCCTGTCCTGTATATATGGACACTGCACAGTAACACTTCTCCTGTCCTGTATATATGGACACTGCACAGTACCACTTCTCTTGTCCTGTATATATGGCCGGTGCACAGTACCACTTCCCCTGTCCTCTCTTTAGCACCGGTCGCAGCCTATTGATCAGCATCGGTTACAGTCGCCACCATCACTAATGATAAATGACTGGTCCCAGTGGCTGTGTTGCCGTGGCGACGTCTCCTTGCGCTCGGTGTAGACAGTGGGTGCCAGGGGCCACATCCTAGTGCCCTAGAAATCTCCAGGACGCAGCTCCGGAATCTTAAGTGGGACGAGACAGGGAGACCAGGGTGAGGGAGGGTGAGGGAGCAACCACAGCTCTATAGACTGCCCCTTTAAATGGTGACTACAGCACCAGCCAGCCCAACATACAGGTATACAGCACCACTGGCAATGACGGTCAAAGGGGCGGAGCCACGACAACTTCCAAAGTTATTTTCACCTCTAATGGAAAAAAGTCAGTGAGGTCGTTCAGTATTGAGCCGGATGAAGAAAACGAGAAGAGAGCGATAATGTGATATAAGAGGAAGAGGAGGAGGGGGGGGGGGCAGCGTCCTATATCCTGCGCCCCACCGGGGATCAATACAACCAGCACAGGAACCTGCCTGCCCACCGCGAAGCTCATCCTAAACTGTGCGATACACTGCTCAGCGGCTGTATCTCATCCTAAACTGTGCGATACACTCTGCCCACCGCGAATCTCATCCTAGACTGTGCGATACACTCTGCCCACAGCGAATCTCAGCCTAAACTGTGTGATACACTGCTCAGCGGCTGTATCTCATCCTAAACTGTGCGATACACTCTGCCCACCGCGAATCTCAGCCTAAACTGTGCGATACACTCTGCCCACCGCGAATCTCAGCCTAAACTGTGCGATACACTCTGCCCACCGCGAATCTCAGCCTAAACTGTGCGATACACTCTGCCCACAGCGAATCTCAGCCTAAACTGTGCGATACACTCTGCCCACAGCGAATCTCAGCCTAAACTGTGCGATACACTCTGCCCACAGCGAATCTCAGCCTAAACTGTGCGATACACTGCTCAGCGGCTGTATCTCATCCTAAACTGTGTGATACACTCTGCTCAGCGTCTGTAGCTCATCCTAAACTGTGTGATACACTCTGCTCAGCGGCTGTAGCTCATCCTAAAGTGTGTGATACACTCTGCTCAGCGTCTGTAGCTCATCCTAAACTGTGTGATACACTCTGCTCAGCGGCTGTAGCTCATCCTAAAGTGTGTGATACACTCTGCTTAGCGGCTGTAGCTCATCCTAAACTGTGTGATACACTGCTCAGCAGCTGTATCTCATCCTAAAGTGTGTGATACACTCTGCTCAGCGGCTGTAGCTCATCCTAAACTGTGTGATACACTGCTCAGCAGCTGTATCTCATCCTAAACTGTGGGATACACTCTGCTCAGCGGCTGTAGCTCATCCTAAACTGTGTGATACACTCTGCTCAGCGGCTGTAGCTCATCCTAAACTGTGTGATACACTCTGCACAGCGGCTGTAGCTCATCCTAAAGTGTGTGATACACTCTGCTCAGCGGCTGTAGCTCATCCTAAACTGTGGGATACACTCTGCTTAGCGGCTGTAGCTCATCCTAAACTGTGTTATACACTCTGCTCAGCGGCTGTAGCTCATCCTAAACTGTGTTATACACTCTGCTCAGCGGCTGTATCTCATCCTAAACTGTGGGATACACTCTGCTTAGCGGCTGTAGCTCATCCTAAACTGTGTTATACACTCTGCTCAGCGGCTGTAGCTCATCCTAAAGTGTGTGATACACTCTGCTTAGCTGCCGTATATAATCATCATGTGTCACTGTCTACCTAGCCTCTGTATCTAATCCCTCCATGTGTAACACTGTCTGCTGAGTGTAACGCCCGGAGTAGTGGATCCACTGGGCCGGCACCAGCGATGGCACAAACCTCACCAGGGAGCGGAGTCTAAGGGGCCGCTGGTTTTCACCAGAGCCCGCCGCAAGGCGGGATGGACTTGCTGCGGCAGGCGACCCCCAGGTCGCTACCCCTGGCTTGGTTGCTGGTGTCGGCAGGCGAGGCGTGGCAGGAGATGGTACAGGCAATAGTCTGCAGATGAGAGAGCACGTGACTGGCTGGACACAGGAACAGGTGGAGTGACAGGGGAACAGGAACCAGGAACAGGGACAAGGGACCAGGTAACGGACAGGACTCAGGAACAGGGACTAGGGACCAGGTAACGGACAGGACACAGGAACAACAGGGAGCTGGGCCAAACGCTATGGGAAGCATGTAGAGGCTCCAACACAGGGGACAGGGCATGCTGGGATTTATAGGGGAGTGATTGGTGCAACTACCAATTAGGAGCGCACTGCCCCTTTAAATCTGAGACAGCCGGCGCGCGCGCGCCCTAGGAGGCGGGGACGCGCGCGCCGGCCGGCACAGCGAGAGACAGGAGCGTGGAGAGGTGAGGCGCCCCCCGGGGCCGAACGTGTAGCAGCGCCGGGTCCCTGCACCGGGACCCCGGCAGCTGCATGAGATGGGGGGAGGTCGCGGCGGCGGCCCGGAGCATGGGACGCCGCCGCGGCCGTGACAGTACCCCCCCCCTTTGGCCTCCCCCTCTTTCTAACCTGCAGGAACCCTTTGATGAGATCTTGGTCCAGGATGTTAGCCTCGGGTTCCCAGAACCTCTCCTCAGGACCAAATCCTTTCCAGTCCACCAGGAAGAACCTTCTCCCTCTGACAGTCTTCATGGCCAGAATGTCCTTAACAGCGTAGACGTCGTCAGAGACGGCTTGAGGAGCAGAGAACGAAGATCTATCGGAGAACCGGTTCAGGACCACTGGTTTTAAGAGGGAAACATGGAAGGAGTTCGGAATCCGCATAGTGGGGGGTAGGCGGAGTTTGTAGGTGACAGGGTTGATGCGTCTTAGCACCGAGAAAGGACCGAGGAATCGAGGGCCCAACTTGTAGCTGGGGATCTTGAGTCTGACATATTTGGCCGAGAGCCAGACTTTGTCACCTGGGAGAAAATTCGTGGCAGGTCTCCTCTTCTTATCAGCCTGGTCCTTCATGCGTTCAGAGGCTTTGAGTAAGGACTGTCGAGTTTGTTCCCAGATCGATTGCAGGTCAGATAACAACTCCTCCACGGCTGGGACTTCAGAGGATGGAGAGAGAGGCAGAGGAGGACGAGGATGATGCCCGTAGACCACATAGAAAGGGGACTTGCCTGTGGAAGTCGAGTCCAAGTGGTTATAAGAGAATTCTGCCCATGGGAGTAGATCGGACCAGTTGTCTTGGCGGCTTGAAACAAAATGGCGTAGGTAGTTGCCCAGAATCTGATTGACTCTCTCCACTTGCCCGTTGGTTTGAGGATGATAGGCCGATGAGAAGTCCAGCTTCACTTGGAGTTGCGAGCATAGGGCACGCCAAAATTTAGAGACAAATTGAGAGCCTCGGTCGGACACAATGTGAAGAGGAAGTCCATGCAGGCGAAAGATGTGTCGGAAGAACAACTGAGCCAGACGAGGAGCAGAGGGCAGACCAGGAAGGGCCACGAAGTGAGCCATTTTAGAAAAGCGGTCCGTCACCACCCAAATAACTGTATTGCCCGCAGATGGAGGTAGGTCAGTGATGAAATCCATCCCAATGTGGTGCCAGGGATGATCCGGGACTGGCAAGGGCAATAGTAGGCCGGCAGGTCTTAGACGGGGAGATTTATTCCTGGCACAGACTGCACAGGAAGCCACAAAATCCTTGACATCCTGGAGTAGATTGGGCCACCAGTAGTGACGGGAGATCAATTGCCCGGTCTTTTGGGCTCCTGGATGCCCGGCTACCAAAGAGGAATGCCCCCACTTCAAGATGCGTTTACGGAGTGCGGGGCGCACATAAGTCTTCCCGGGAGGCAGACTCTGCAGAGCAGAAGTGGCAACTGGTACTAGGCGGTCGGGAGGTATTATGTGACGAGGAGATTCCTCTTGCCCCATGACATCGGATGCTCGGGATAATGCATCGGCCTTTAGATTCTTCTCGGCTGGACGGAAGTGGATGGTATAGTTGAACCGAGAGAAGAAGAGGGACCACCGAGCCTGCCTGGGATTGAGGCGTTGAGCCGATTGGAGGTAGAGGAGGTTCTTGTGGTCCGTGTAGATGTTAACCGGGTGTTTAGCCCCCTCTAATAGATGACGCCACTCCTCCAGTGCCAACTTAATGGCCAGGAGTTCACGGTCCCCAATGGTATAGTTCCTCTCGGCAGGGGAGAAAGTCTTAGAGAAGAACCCACAGGTTCTGGTCTTGCCTGATGTGTCCCTTTGCGAGAGAACGGCTCCTGCGCCCACAGAAGAAGCATCGACCTCGAGAGAAAACGGCCTGGAGACATCCGGGCGGACTAGGGCAGGAGCGGAGGCAAAGGCAGACTTGAGGCTATTGAAGGCTTGTTCGGCCTCTGGAGGCCAACGTCTGGGGTCCGCCTTCTTTTTAGTGAGAGCCACAATGGGTGCGACCAGGGTAGAGAAGTGAGGGATGAATTGCCGGTAATAGTTGGCGAAGCCCAGGAAACGTTGGATAGCTTTAAGTCCCACCGGGCGTGGCCATTGAAGGACAGCTGCGAGCTTGGCTGGATCCATTTGTAGGCCCTGATCGGAGACGATATAGCCAAGAAATGGAAGACTGCGCTGATGGAAAACACACTTCTCAAGCTTGGCGTATAGATGATTGGCCCGTAGTCTTCGTAGAACCTGACGCACTTGTGCCACATGAGTCTGCTGGTCCGGGGAGAAGACCAAAATGTCGTCCAAATAAACAATGACGCAGACATAGAGGAGGTCTCGGAAGATATCGTTCACGAATTCCTGGAAGACCGCTGGGGCATTGCATAGGCCGAATGGCATGACCAGATATTCGTAGTGCCCATCCCTGGTGTTGAAAGCGGTCTTCCATTCGTCTCCCTTACGAATTCGGACCAAGTTATACGCTCCCCTGAGATCCAGCTTGGAGAAGATCTTTGCTCCACGAAGACGGTCGAATAGTTCCGGAATAAGCGGAAGAGGATAGCGGTTTTTAACGGTCACCTTATTTAAACCCCGATAGTCTATGCATGGGCGGAGGGAACCGTCCTTCTTCTGAACAAAGAAAAATCCGGCGCCAGCTGGAGACGTGGATTTGCGGATGAAGCCCTTTTGTAAGTTCTCCTGGATGTAGGAGGACATGGCCTCAGTCTCGGGCACAGAGAGAGGGTATACTCGACCACGTGGAGGAGAAGCCCCAGGAAGGAGGTCTATAGGGCAATCATAGGCCCGATGAGGTGGTAGTGAGTCCGCCTCCTTGGCCGAGAAAACATCGACAAAGTCTTGGTAGTCCTCCGGTAGCCCGGATAGAGGCTTGACACAAGCAGGTGACCTTGTAGAGCACTTGGGTTGAGGAGATCTCAGACACCGGTTATGACAGTCCTGACCCCAGCTGAGAACCTCCCCAGTTCTCCAGTCCAGCTTAGGGGTATGGATTTGCAGCCAAGGAAGCCCCAGCAGGAGGTTGGAAGAGGAATGGCGCAAGACATAGAAGGAGATCTTCTCCTGATGTAAGGCTCCCACCTGGAGGACTAGGGGTGCCGTCTGGCTGTACACCGCTTCGGTAAGAACCTCCCCCGTAACCGAAGAGATAGACCGGGGTTGGGCTAGCTGGATCACGGGTAGCCGCCATCTTTGGACCAACGAAGCAGAGATGAAACTGCCAGCAGAGCCAGAGTCGATGAGGGCAGTAGTCTGGAAAACTTGCCCAGAGGGTGTCTGGATGGAGACGGGCATAGTCAACCTTGGAGAGGTGGCATTCACACCTAGGGAGGCCTCTCCCACCGGACCTAGGTGCGGGCGTTTCCCGGACGCTGAGGGCGTTGGGGACATCTCTGCCGATAGTGATCCGCGCCACCGCAATAGAGGCAGAGATTCTGGTCCAGTCGACGGTTCCTCTCATCAGTCGTCAGGCGAACACGTTCCACCTGCATAGGAACCTCTGGAAGCGACTGGGACATAGGAGCAACAGGATTCTGGAACACCGGTGCCAGCCGAGGATGGCGACGGGGCAGACTCAGACGCCGTCCTTGCCGGACCTCCTCCTCTCTCTCGGAAAACCTGGTGTAGACTCTGGTAGCCAGTAGAATAAGATCGTTCAAGGAGGTAGGCAGATCCCGGGCAGCGAGCACATCCTTCACTTGGCTGGACAGGCCCTTTTTAAAGGTGGCAATCAGCGCGGCCTCATTCCAGTCTAGTTCCGCAGCCAGGGTGCGGAACTGGATGGCGTAGTCACCAACGGAGGAAGTCCCTTGGGATAAATTGAGGAGAGCAGTCTCAGCCGAAGATGCACGGGCAGGTTCCTCAAAGACAGAGCGGAACTCGTCCAGGAAGATTCGAAAATTGGCAGCAACCGGATCATTACGGTCCCATAGTGGCGTGGCCCAGGCCAGAGCTCTTCCCTCCAATAGGCTGATAATGAAAGCCACTTTAGAGCGCTCGGTGGCAAACTGACTGCTTAAAAGTTCGATGTACATAGTGCATTGGGTCAGGAACCCTCTGCACAACTTGGGGTCACCTCCATATTTACTTGGGAGAGCCAGTCGTAGTTTTGAAGAGGCTGCCGGAGGTGATGACTGCTGAGCTGTGGTATGCTGTTGAACGGCTGCAGTCAGTTGTTGAATCAGCTGTGACTGTTGCTGAATCTGTTGAGCTTGTAGGGCGACCACTCGGGCTACCTCGCGGATATCAGGCACCTCGCCGGGATCCATGGTTGGAGCCTACTGTAACGCCCGGAGTAGTGGATCCACTGGGCCGGCACCAGCGATGGCACAAACCTCACCAGGGAGCGGAGTCTAAGGGGCCGCTGGTTTTCACCAGAGCCCGCCGCAAGGCGGGATGGACTTGCTGCGGCAGGCGACCCCCAGGTCGCTACCCCTGGCTTGGTTGCTGGTGTCGGCAGGCGAGGCGTGGCAGGAGATGGTACAGGCAATAGTCTGCAGATGAGAGAGCACGTGACTGGCTGGACACAGGAACAGGTGGAGTGACAGGGGAACAGGAACCAGGAACAGGGACAAGGGACCAGGTAACGGACAGGACTCAGGAACAGGGACTAGGGACCAGGTAACGGACAGGACACAGGAACAACAGGGAGCTGGGCCAAACGCTATGGGAAGCATGTAGAGGCTCCAACACAGGGGACAGGGCATGCTGGGATTTATAGGGGAGTGATTGGTGCAACTACCAATTAGGAGCGCACTGCCCCTTTAAATCTGAGACAGCCGGCGCGCGCGCGCCCTAGGAGGCGGGGACGCGCGCGCCGGCCGGCACAGCGAGAGACAGGAGCGTGGAGAGGTGAGGCGCCCCCCGGGGCCGAACGTGTAGCAGCGCCGGGTCCCTGCACCGGGACCCCGGCAGCTGCATGAGATGGGGGGAGGTCGCGGCGGCGGCCCGGAGCATGGGACGCCGCCGCGGCCGTGACACTGAGCTGCTGTATCTAATCCTATAATGTGAGATACTGTCTGCCGAGCTGTATATAATTTTATAACAATGTCTGTTCAGCTGCTGTATCTAATCCTGTCATGTATGATAGAATCTGCTGAGCTATTGTATCTAATCCTAATACCATGGGATACCATCTGCTGAGCTCCTGTATCTAATCCTATGCTATCTAATACGCTTTGCCGAGTATCTAATCCTATACCATGCAATACCATCTGCTGAGCTGCTGTATCTAATCCTATGCCATGTGATACTCTTTGGTGAGTATCTAATCCTATCATGTTTGATACAGTCCATGCATCCACCTAGTCCCAGCGATGTATTCGGCTGGTGGGGCGCCCCTTATCTTGGAGAAGCCCGCTGCCCCCCTCAGCGTCACGCTCGCTCTGGGTCCGGCCATCACAGCGGGGCTCAGGACAGGGGCAGTAAACCTGGGGCACACAGTGACAGCAGCGCCTGTCAGTTCAGCAATGGACAGCTCCAAATTTTTTAGTACAGTCATCTTAACTCCCTTCATATCTGTTGCCCATAGCAACCAATTACAGCACAGCTATTATAGTGGAACAGAAAGTGAAAGCTGTGCTGTCATAGGTTGCTATGGGCAACAGGAAGTGTTAGTCAATTAGGAAGGTGTAAAACTTTACAATAACAAAGCTTTATTTAAATGATACATGACAGACCCTTTGTTATGAGGCAGGGGAGGGCTGGCGCTGCCCGGGGCCCCTCTATTGGCCCTAGTGACCACACTAATGGGCCTGGCGCATACACGTCCCACCAGACGTCGTACAGATTTCCCTCCCTCAAGTAAAAATTATACAAAATTTCCCCCTTTAAGGAGTTGGTCCCACCTGTAAGCGGTACCGGCACAGTGGTGGCCCCGATGCTGCGGCACGCAGACGCCATGTCATGCTCATCATGTCCCTGTGGATGGGATGTTGCTGGGCAGGGAAAGAAATGCTCTTAGTTGCTAGGCAACAGCGATGCTGAGGACATGGAGACCCTTAACCCTGTGAGTGCTGCAGAAGTGGCGATGGAGGCGCTAGGCGTCCCTGGATGTAATGGTCTTATTATGGGGGTCTCATTATGGACCCCCAGGGCTGTGCACCATCTATGGACCCCCAGGGCTGTGCACTATCTATTTAGGACACCAATTTGGGACGGCTGAGCAGCAGGGAGGCGCTAGCTTCAATGCTGAGGATTTAAAGGGGAAGTCAGGATGGTGGCAGCCACCTGTAACAGTGAACAGATCAGTTGACTTGAGGACACACTGATGCTATTAGGAGCGCTATACTTTCCTACAATCTCTCCAGAATAGGGGAAGATCCATCAGTAATACCAGCTCACAGGACCACCATGATGGACATTTATCATCATCCTCATCATCATCTTATAGAGGAGGACACATTGATGGTATCAGGTCACATGACCACCATGATGGACATCCATCATCATCCTCCAGGTCTTATAGAGGAGGACACACTGATGGTATAAGGTCAAATGACCACCATGATGGGCATCCATCATCATCCTCTTCTTCTTCTTCCAGGTCCTTTACGGAAGAACACATCGATGGTATCAGGAGTTCTATACTTCCTTACAATCAATCCAGAATTGAATGTTGGATGTCAATGAGGCGTCAAATGACCGCCATGACGTGCGCTTATCGTCATCATCTTCCAGGTCTTAGAGGGGAGGACACATTGATGGTTTCAGGTTACATGGCCGCCATGATGGACATCAATCATCCTTTAGGTCTTAGAGGGGAGGACACATTGATGGTATCAGGTCACATGAACTCCATGATGTTCATCCATAATCATCCTCCAGGTCTTATAGAGTAGGACACATTGATGGTATCAGGTCACATGACCACCATGACGGACATCCATCATCATCATCCTCCAGGTCTTATAGGGAAGGACACATGATGGTATCAGGTCACATGACCGCCATTAAGGACGTCCATCATCATCATGCTCCAGGTCTTATAGGGGAGGACACATCAATGTTATCAGGTCACAGGACCGCAATGATAGACATCCATCATCATCATCCAGGTCTTATAGAAGATGCTGTATGGTATAAGGTCAAATGACTACCATGATGGGCATCCATCATCATCATCGTCCTCTTCTTCTTCCAGGTCCTTTACGGGAGAACACATTGATGGTATCAGGAGTTCTATACTTCCTTACAATCAATCCAGAATTGAATGTTGGATGTCAATAAGGCATCAAATGACCGCCATGACGTGCGCTTATCGTCATCATCTTTCAGGTCTTAGAGGGGAGGACACATTGATGGTTTCAGGTCACATGGCCGCCATGATGGACATCAATCATCCTTTAGGTCTTAGATGGGAGGACACATTGATGGTATCAGGTCACATGACCTCCATGATGTTCATCCATCATCATCCTCCTCCAGGTCTTATAGGTGAGGACACATCGATGGTATTAGGTCACATGACCACCATGATGTGCGCCCGCTCACCATCCTGCTCACATCCTTCTACCTTGGGCAAACAGACAAGGCATGGAGATTTTACCCTGTCCCTACTTGTCCCTGCAAGCAGACCCTGGTCCCTGCACACTATACACTGCATACCGCACACCCTACACTGCATACTGCACACTGTACACTACATACTCCACACCCCACACTGCATACCGCACACTGTGCACCCCACACTGCCATACACACACCCCACACACCACACACTGTACACCCCACACTGCCATACACACACTGTACACTCCACACTACATACTACACACCGCACACCCCACACTGCCATACACACCCCACACTGCATACTACACACTGTACACTCCACACCCCACACTGCATACCGCACACTGTGCACCCCACACTGCCATACACACCCCACACTACATACTACACACCCCACACTGCATACTACACACTGTACACTCCACACTACACACCCCACACTGCATACCGCACACTGTGCACCCCACGCTGCCATACACACCACCCACACCGCATACCGCATTCTGTACACCCCACACTGCCATACACACACTGTACACTTCACACTACATATTACACACCGCACACCCCACACTGCATACTACACACCGCACACCGCCATACACACCCCACACTGCATACTACACACTGTACACTCCACACCCCACACTGCATACTACACACCGCACACCCCACACTGCATACCGCACACTGTACACCCCACACTGCCATACACACACTGTACACTCCACACTACATACTACACACCGCACACCCCACACTGCATACTACACACACCACACTGCCATGCACACACTGTACACTCCACACTACATACTACACACCGCATACTGTACACCCCACACTGCCATACACACACACACACACACTGTACACTTCACACCACACACCCCACACTGCATACCGCACACCCCACACTGCATACTGTACACTGCACATCCCACACTGTACACCCCACACTGTACACTGCACTACATACTACACACCCCACACAGCATACTGCACTACCACACTGCATACTGCACACCCAATACTGCATATCCAATACCCTACACTGCATACCGCACACCCCACATACCACCCTGCTCAACAGCTCAAGGTATCCACGTCCCTGAGCAGTGATTAGTCCGCTCTCTATAATGCATGCAGCACATTATAAAGGATGGGGGGGGGGGGGGGGGGGGGTCCTGCATAATTCATTACTCCCATCTGATGGTAGAGAAAATATGGCATCATACACCACCAGAGATTATACTGTATACTGTTATGGGGGATGTGTAGATGACACTGTGGTATGGGGGGATGTGTAGATGACACTGTGTTATGGGGGATGTGTAGATGACACTGTGGTATGGGGGGATGTGTAGATGTGTTATGGGGGGATGTGTAGATGACACTGTGTTATGGGGGGATGTGTAGATGACACTGTGTTATGGGGGGATGTGTAGATGTGTTATGGGGGGATGTGTAGATGACACTGTGGTATGGGGGGATGTGTAGATGACACTGTGTTATGGGGGGATGTGTAGATGTGTTATGGGGGGATGTGTAGATGTGTTATGGGGGGATGTGTAGATGACACTGTGTTATGGGGGATGTGTAGATGACACTGTGTTATGGGGGGGGGGTGTAGATGACACTGTTATGGGGGGGGTGTAGATGACACTGTGTTATGGGGGATGTGTAGATGTGTTATGGGGGATGTGTAGATGACACTGTGTTATGGGGGGATGTGTAGATGACACTGTTATGGGGGGATGTGTAGATGACACTGTGTTATGGGGGGATGCGTAGATGACACTGTGTTATGGGGGGATGTGTAGATGTGTTATGGGGGGATGTGTAGATGACACTGTGTTATGGGGGGATGTGTAGATGTGTTATGGGGGGATGTGTAGATGACACTGTTATGGGGGATGTGTGGATGACACTGTGTTATGGGGGGTGTAGATGACACTGTGTTATGGGGGGATGTGTAGATGTGTTATGGGGGGATGTGTAGATGACACTGTGTTATGGGGGATGTGTAGATGACACTGTGTTATGGGGGATGTGTAGATGACACTGTGTTATGGGGGATGTGTGGATGACACTGTGTTATGGGGGATGTGTAGATGTGTTATGGGGGATGTGTAGATGACACTGTTATGGGGGGATGTGTAGATGACACTGTTATGGGGGGATGTGTAGATGACACTGTGTTATGGGGGGATGTGTAGATGTGTTATGGGGGATGTGTAGATGACACTGTTATGGGGGGATGTGTAGATGACACTGTTATGGGGGGATGTGTAGATGACACTGTGTTATGGGGGGATGTGTAGATGTGTTATGGGGGGATGTGTAGATGTGTTATGGGGGGGATGTGTAGATGACAGTGTTATGGGGGGATGTGTAGATGACACTGTTATGGGGGGATGTGTAGATGACACTGTTATGGGGGATCTGTAGATGTGTTATGGGGGGATGTGTAGATGACACTGTTATGGGGGGATGTGTAGATGACACTGTTATGGGGGGGATGTGTAGATGACACTGTTATGGGGGGATGTGTAGATGACACTGTTATGGGGGGATGTGTAGATGTGTTATGGGGGGATGTGTAGATGACACTGTTATGGGGGGATGTGTAGATGTGTTATGGGGGGATGTGTAGATGACACTGTTATGGGGGGGATGTGTAGATGACACTGTTATGGGGGGATCTGTAGATGTGTTATGGGGGGGATGTGTAGATGTGTTATGGGGGGGGATGTGTAGATGACACTGTTATGGGGGGATGAGTAGATGTGTTATGGGGGGATGTGTAGATGACACTGTTATGGGGGGATGTGTAGATGTGTTATGGGGGGATGTGTAGATGACACTGTTATGGGGGGATGTGTAGATGACACTGTTATGGGGGGATGTGTAGATGTGTTATGGGGGGATGTGTAGATGTGTATGGGGGGATGTGTAGATGACACTGTTATGGGGGGATGTGTAGATGACACTGTGTTATGGGGGGATGAGTAAGCCCCAGCGGCAGCCATGTCACACTCGTGATCCATGTGGCGGTGTAGAATGTGCGCAGTCAGAGTGTCCTCAGGTATATAGGGAGCGGCTCTGGGGTCACTGGGACACGTCGCATTATAATGAACCGGTCGTTCCAGTCTGATGGCCCCGGAGTATAATCTCCTGATCTATGTATAGAAATCCTTCTAGGGAATTATGACGGGGCGGTGCGGTGGGGGCTGGGGGGGTCTACAGGTCATTTACCAGAACAGGGAGGAATACCACTGTATCTAAGCCAACAGATTGGCTATTATGTGTGATACTCTCTGCTGGGTGCTGTATCTCATCCTCTCATGTGTGATAGCTCCCGTAGAGTTGCTGTATCCACCTCTTTAGCAGTGATGATGCAGGGGAGCTGTCTATGATGGGCAGTAGTGCTGCTGGGCTTGCTGTTACTTGCAGTCCCCCCCCAGGCACTGTGGTACCCCCTCGGCTCTCCGCGTGGCTTCTCTATGAGGACAGATTATTATTTTCCAAACATTTCAAGAAAATCCTCCCACGCCGGTGTCTCCCGGTCCAAAAATACTCCGCAATCTGCTGCCACCGTATCCCCGGAGCAGCTGCTGCAGGTCTGAGGCGGGTACGAGGCTCCGCGCAACCATAGAAACCGCCAGGAGAGCGCCCTGCACCCCCCCCCCTTACAGGTGCACACGCCTTAAAGGGGACCCTACCCTGTATACACAACCTCCATGCTTCATCTGCTGTGAGAACTCCCATCGCCTGTAAGATGAGTAAACAGCAGCTCCCTCCGGGACGTGTGTGAACAGAGGCAGAGGGAACGATCCGCAGGATATCAAACATTTACACCCTCACATGTAAGAGCTTAACCGCACACCAGCTCTTCTGGGATCTCAGAGATCAGGATCAGTGATGTCACCTCAGAGATCAGGATCAGTGATGTCACCTCAGAGATCAGGATCAGTGATGTCACCTCAGAGATGGGGGATCAGTGATGTCACCTCAGAGATGGGGGATCAGTGATGTCACCTCAGAGATGGGGGATCAGTGATGTCACCTCAGAGATGGGGGATCAGTGATGTCACCTCAGAGATGGGGGATCAGTGATGTCACCTCAGAGATGGGAGGGGGGATCAGTGATGTCACCTCAGAGATGGGGGATTAGTGATGTCACCTCAGAGATGGGGGGGGGATCAGTGATGTCACCTCAGAGATGGGGGGGGGATCAGTGATGTCACCTCAGAGATGGGGGGGGGATCAGTGATGTCACCTCAGAGATCAGGATCAGTGATGTCACCTCAGAGAACGGGATCAGTGATGTCACCTCAGAGAACAGGATCAGCGATGTCACCTCAGAGATCAGGATCAGTGATGTCACCTCAGAGATGGGGGATCAGTGATGTCACCTCAGAGATGGGGAATCAGTGATTTCACCTCAGAGATGAGGAATCAGTGATTTCACCTCAGAGATGGGGGGGGGGATCAGTGATGTCACCTTTAGAGATCAGGGGATCAGTGATGTCACCTCAGAGATGGGGGGGGATCAGTGATGTCACCTCAGAGATGGGGGGGGATCAGTGATGTCACCTCAGAGAATGGGATCAGTGATGTCACCTCAGAGAACGGGATCAGTGATGTCACCTCAGAGATGGGGAATCAGTGATTTCACCTCAGAGATGGGGGGGGGGGATCAGTGATGTCACCTTTAGAGATCAGGGGATCAGTGATGTCACCTCAGATGGGGGATCAGTGATGTCACCTCAGAGATGGGGGGGATCAGTGATGTCACCTCAGAGAATGGGATCAGTGATGTCACCTCAGAGAACGGGATCAGTGATGTCACCTCAGAGAACGGGATCAGTGATGTCACCTCAGAGATGGGGGGGGGGGATCAGTGATGTCACCTCAGAGAACGGGATCAGTGATGTCACCTCAGAGAACGGGATCAGTGATGTCACCTCAGAGAACGGGATCAGTGATGCCCTTGAGAAACCATCAGTATGTCATCTATTGACTTGTATTGGAGCCTCAGTTGACTATATAGGTGCAGGTCCTAATTTTTTGGAGATCCTTATTTAGGGACAGAAAAGGATCTATTCATTTCAATATGGCCGTCCACACGTCCGCTTTTGGCCATTAATTTATTCCTCAAAAAATATAGAACCTGCAACTATACGGTTCATTTGGCATAATGGACGCTCCAGTAGAAGTCGATGGGGGACATTTACTAAGGAGTCTAATAAGTGCAACTATTCTCATGGGGATTGGTGTGTATTTTGCTCTTATATCTTGTGACTGATTCATTAAACTGTAGCATTGCCATAGTAAATGCATCTAAATGAAAGGCACAACTATGAAAAAAATTCCGCAGTTTTATTCACCTGGTTCTGACCAGACATAAACCTGCGCCTGTTTATACAACTTTTTGAAAAGTCGCAAATGATGAATTAGGCGCTAATCCCGGATTATGCAAACTTTTGGGTGAACACTTAAAACAGGCAGATTAAAAAAAAAAGTCGCATCTAAAAATATTCACCTGTCGAATACTGGTTCATAAATAGAAATTAGACCAAAAATGGGTAAAAAAATGCAATTATTTACCCAAAAAAATTAGGCGCAAAACCCTTGATAAATGTACCCCATTGTGTCCTTTTTAAATACTGCTGGTTTCTCATCCTGATTTCTAAGGGTACAAACACACACACCGTATACGCAGCAGATCTGCAGCAGATTTGATGGTGCAGATTTGATGCTGTGTTCAGTTATTTAGATCTAATCCGCTGCGTATTTGTTGCATATTTGCTGCGTATCGCAGCAGTAAATACGCTGCTTATACGGTGTGTGTGTTTATACCCTAAGGCTGGGTTCACACTACGTATATTTCAGGCTGTATTTGGTCCTCAAGTCAGGTCCTCATAGCAACCAAAACCAGGAGTGGATTGAAAACACAGAAAGGATCTGTTCACACAAAGTTGAAATTGAGTGGATGGCCGTCATATAACGGTAAATAACTGCCATTATTTCAATATAACAGCCGTTGTTTTAAAATAACAGCAAAAATTTGCCATTAAATGACGGCCATCCACTCAATTACAACATTATGTGAACAGATCCTTTCTGTGTTTTCAATCCACTCCTGGTTTTGGTTGCTATACAGCCTCACAAATACAGCCTCAAATATACTGTGTGTGAACCCAGCCTTATAAAGGTGACATCCCTGATTGCGATTTCTGAGGTGACATCCCTGATCGCGATTTCTGAGGAGACATCACAGATCCTGATTTATGAGGTCCCAGAAGAAAAACTAAAGTGTGGATGAGGCCTAAGACCAGTCTTTATACAAAGCTGTAGCAGTCCACCATCAATATATGGACCAGTCATTGGGCCAAGCTCTAGTGGACCACCACTTATATATGGACCAGTCATTGGGCCAAGCTCTAGTGGACCACCACTTACATATGCACCAGTCCTTAGACCAACCTCCAGTAGTCCACTTTCAATACACAGACCATTTTAGGCCAAGCTCAAGTAGAACACTATTAATACATAGTCCAAATCATAGGCCAAGCTCTAAAAGTTCATAATCAATACATAAAAGAATCCTTGGTTCAAGCTCTAGTAGTCCACTATCAATACACACCCCAGTCCTTAGGCCAAGCTCTAGGGGGTTCACCATCAATACATGAAATAGTCATTAGGTCAACCTCTAGTAAAGCAGAACTAATACATAGACCAGTCCTTAGCCTAATCTCTAGCAGACTACGCCAACACATGGTCCAGTTGTTACACCGAGCTCTAGGTGTTCATCATCAAACACATGAGCCAGCCCTTAGGCCAAGTTTTAGCATACCCCCATTAGTAATTAAGTCAAGCTTTAGTATACCACCACTTATACCAGCTCCAGTACTTAGGCCACACTTTAGTATACCTGCACTTATTCAAGGCTCATTACTTAGGCCATGCTTTATTATACCCCCATTATACAAGGTCCAGTGATTAGGCCAAGCTCTAGTATACCACCACTTATACAAGGTCCAGTACTTAGGCCAAGCTTTAGTATACCACCACTTATACCAGGTCCAGTACTTAGGCCAAGCTTTAGTATATTACCACTTATACAAGGTCCATTACTTAGACCAAACTTTAGTATACCACCACTTATACAAGGTCCAGTACTTAGACCAAGCTTTAGTAAACCACCACTTATACAAGGTCCAGTACTTAGGCCAAGCTTTAGTATACCACCACTTATACAAGGTCCAGTACTTAGGCCAAGCTTTAGTATACCACCACTTATACAAGGTCCAGTACTTAGGCCAAGCTCTAGGATTCCACCACTAATACATAGACTAGTCTTTAGGCCAAGGTCTATGTGTCTCGCCTTGGGGGTTCCTCCTTGGGTCCAGCCCTAAGAGGCCATCATCCACACCCGTGCACCAGACCTGCCTCAGGGTGGGGGATAGGTTATTGGAAGTTTCACTAGTCAGAAACTTTCCTTCTTGAGAAGTAACAGAACCGGTTTGTCTCACTGTTATCCGGCTTGGCCAAAGCAAACAGGAAGCGCACTCTCTCCAAACACGGCGAGCGGTGACTAAGAGCAGAGTCACTGGAAACACACATGGAAAGAAAGAGGAACAGGTGAAGCTGTGGAGGTGCACCTGCCGGCACCACCTTGTACCAGTCACATTGTGCTGCTGGCTGAGAGCACCTTGTGACTTTAGGTCCATGAGACGTGGTCCGGAGTGGCAGCGCTCACTTTATGGCCACATTTATTCCTCTCACAGTTAAGTGCATCCAGCCGGCACACGTAATGGCTTTATATAATAGAGAAATCAGCAGAGCTGAACGTATAATCACCCCAGACCTCCCAGTGACCCGGAGCTGAGAGCCGATCATACAGCTTTACAGCCGCCTACAGACACTGTGCACTCCAAGCTGTCCCTCTATAGACATCTCACAGAGAGGGGGGGCTCCATGGCTGAGATCTGCGTCTGTCATCCGCAGGATCAGCGGGAGGTGAGCTGGAGGATTCTGACAGTCATCGTACGTCACTTCCACATCATGGAGTATGGATGTCATCTCACACAGGATGAGCAGACACGACAGCATGGCAGGAGGATGATGGGGGGAGTAGTCACTGCACCTCCAGGGGTGTAGTGTATGCAGCATGACACAGACAGCACACACACACGAGTTACGGGACATGTGCCAAGAGCCACTGCCAGGTCATGAGCAACAGGGTATAATAATAGTGATGGGCACAGCTGGTGCCATTTTTCTGCCACATACACTCACCCACATATGAGTGAACTACACGTCACAGGTACACACATCATACTGATACATACACGTCACACTGATACATACATGTCATACAGATACATAAACATACATCATACTGATACATACACGTCATACTTATATATACACGTCACACAGATACATACACGTCACACAGATACATACACGTCACACAGATACATATAAGTCATACTGATACATACACGTCACACAGATACATACACGTCATACATATACATACATACACGTCATACAGATACATACACGTCATACAGATACATACACGTCACACAGATACATACACGTCATACATATACATACACGTCATACATATACATACATACACGTCATACAGATACATACACGTCACACAGATACATACACATCATACATATACATATAAGTCATACAGATACATACACGTCACACAGATACATACACGTCACACAGATACATACACGTCACACAGATACATACACGTCACACAGATACATACACGTCACACAGATACATACACGTCACACAGATACATACACGTCACACAGATACATACACGTCACACATATACATACACGTCACACATATACGTCATACATATACATACACGTCATACATATACATACACGTCATACATATACATACACGTCATACATATACATACACGTCATACATATACATACACGTCACACATATACATACACGTCACACATATACATACACGTCATACATATACATACACGTCACACATATACATACACGTCACACAGATACATACACGTCACACAGATACATACACGTCACACAGATACATACACGTCACACATATACATACACGTCATACATATACATACACGTCATACATATACATACACGTCATACATATACATACACGTCATACATATACATACACGTCACACAGATACATACACGTCACACATATACATACACGTCACACATATACATACACGTCATACATATACATACACGTCATACATATACATACACGTCACACAGATACATACACGTCACACAGATACATACACGTCATACATATACATATACGTCATACATATACATATACGTCATACTGATACATATACGTCATACTGATACATACACGTCATATATCAGCTATACACACCTGTCAGGGTGACATAGAGGATGGAGGAGCATTCCTGCCCTGTCTCCTCCCCCTCCCCCCGACTGTCACCCTGTAACACCGAACCCCATATGAGAGGTAACAGGGGTCGGCTGCTACAGTCCATGGTGGGAACAAGGGGCGACTATCCCCCACCCCAGACTCTCCTCATTACTATACAATGTAATAGTGACCTCAGCTGATATACACAATCCTGTACAGAGTGAGGACCGGCAACAATGGAACAATCTACAGGACCTGACCTATACAGTAATATAAGAGTCAGTGATACACTGTATCCAATCAGAGCGATACACAGCATCTACAGGAGGTGACCTATACAGTAATATAGCAGTCAGTGATACCCTGTACCCGATCAGAGTGATCCCCTGTACCCGATCAGAGTGATCCCCTGTAACCGATCAGAGTGATCCCCTGTAACCGATCAGAGTGATCCCCTGTACACGATCAGAGTGATCCCCTGTACCCGATCAGAGTGATCCCCTGTCCCTGATCACAGTGATCCCCTGTCCCTGATCATAGTGATCCCCTGTATCCCGGTATATGGCGGTGGTTCCTCACCTTGATCTTGTGCAGCGCCCTCTCCTCCTCCAGGATCTGCACCCACACGGTGATCCCCTGTCCCTGATCACAGTGATCCCCTGTCCCTGATCATAGTGATCCCCTGTATCCCGGTATATGGCGGTGGTTCCTCACCTTGATCTTGTGCAGAGCCCTCTCCTCCTCCAGGATCTGCACCCACACGGTGATCCCGGACTTGTTGTAGGTCAGAGTCCAGCCGGCCTCGGAGTGACACTCCGTCCTGAAGTTCTGGAAGTCGCGGTCATCTGGGATCTGGACGCAGTCCCTGGCCATGTCGGTGGCAGCAGGCGGTGGGCAGCGGGCGGCTGGCGGACCACTCACAGAGCACTCACAGGTCTGGGGCTGTGCTCAGGCTGCACATCCATATGGCGGCAGGGTGGGGGGTGGTCGGGGCCCGGCAGGTGCTCGGCACAGTCCCCCGGAGGATGGCGGGTGATGCTGAGAGATCCAGCGCAGCCTGGGAGACAGGGATATCAGCCTCTATGCCTATGTACACACAGCGTGCCCCCTCCCACACAGCACACACCCCCCAGCCACATCTGCCTGCCTCTGGGTCCTACTGCCGGCTCCTCTCCTCATCAGCTCACTGTACTGTGCACTGGGCAGCAGAGCTGACACTTCATCCGCTCCCTCCGCACAATAACTGCTATTATACCATCCATTTACCATTCAAGGTCTCTATTGCTGTCAGTGAACGGCTTATATGTCCTGGTCACCCGGCTGCAGAGCTTAAAGGGATTGTTCACCAAACAAAAAAAATTTCTTTCAAATCAACTGGTGCCAGAAAGTGTCAGAGATTTAGAATTTACTTCTAAAAAAAAAAAAATCTCTGGTGTTCCGGTACTTATCAGCTGCTGTATGCCCTGTAGGAAGTGGTGTATTCTCTCCATTCTGCTGCCACCTCGGTCCATGACAGAAACTGTCCAGAGCAGGAGAGGTTTTCTATGGGGATTTGCTGCTACTCTGGACAGTTCCTGACATGGACAGAGGTGGCAGCAGAGAGCACTGTGTCAGACTGGGAAGAACACACCACTTCCTGCATGACCTACAGCAGCTGCTAAGTACTGGAAGACTGGAGATTTTTTTTTTAATAGAAGTAAATTATAAATCTCTGACTCTTTCTGGTGCCAGTTGATTTGAATGATTTTTTTTTTTTTGTAAACTATCCCTTTAAGGGGGTCCTCTCCCTCCAGCAGGTTATTTCCTATCTATAGGTCCGTGGGGGTCTGACTGCTAATAATAAAACAGCCTGCGCCCCCCATTCATTCTCTAGGGGGTCCGAATATTACTGAGATGGAGGGAGAATACCCCTTTATCCAGGCCATCATGGGGGTTGTAGTCTGTATCCAGGGAGACAACAACTCCTTCATCATCAGCAGGGACCCCACTACATTTAAAGGGGTTATCCAGCGCTACAAAAACATGGCCACTTTTCCCCCTACTGTTGTCTCCAGGTCAGGTGTGGTTTGCAATTAAGCTCCATTTACTTCAATGGAACTGAGTTTCCAAACCCCACCCAAACTGGAGACAACAGTAGGGGGAAAGTGGCCATGTTTTTGTAGCGCTGGATAACCCCTTTAAAGGGACAGTACACCTTTATTCCCCCTGTGTGGAGGTCAGTAGTGAGAGGAGGCCCCGGCGGATCACGTCCTATTAGTGATGTAATACAGGGATTATCTGCTACGCTATGGTATGTGGGGCGACTGGTCGGACCACCCCACCCACTGCCATCACTGGCAGCGCCCAGGATAACCCCCATCATTTCTGATCTCCTATATCAAACACCTAAACAGGTAAGAATCCATATGGCAGCCAGTGAATCCAGCGGATCCAATGTCTGATGACCAAATAGGCAAAGGATCCACATTGTATAGACCCAGTGGTTATGTGACTGGTGCTTGGTCAGCTGAGTGGGCAGCGGGCCGGACCACCGTGACCACCTGACCGGCCAATGGGGGCATACTGGGCACCGAATCCCTTCACTGGGGTCACGGGACGCCCACTGGAGATGCCAGCTCAATGCCAGGGATCAAAGTGGGAATTGTAGAAAGGAAAGGGTTAATACAGCCTGCATCTGGATATGGAGAGGGACTAAAGAATCCAGACTGCCCTGCAGGGTCAGAGGTCGGTACAGGAGCACCCCCCCCCCCCTCCGGAGCGGTGACCTCAGCTGGCATCATATAATAGGATTAGTAGTGTCAGGTAACACCCAGGACGCACCTGTCTAATCCAGATTATCCAGAGAAGGATCACTCCCATCATCCTGATCACTGGGACAGCCAAGATCAGGGCTCTGAGGGGGGTCAGTGTCAGTCAGGGGTCTGGGAAAGCTGGGTGCATTTATGCAGGACCCCTACCCAGCATCCCCCTGTCCTCACTCATGAAGCAGGGAGCTCAGGATGAGCAGGGCTGCACAGTCTCACATTGTCATCTCCTGGAGGGAGGGAGGGGAGCGGCTATGGAAAATCCCTTGAAGGAAATTTCCTGAATCTTTATGTTCTGATCTCATCCAAAACAAGAAAAACCTGCGCACTAAATGTCACCGCAATCTGTCAGCAATCCGAGGGGAGGGGGGAGTGGGAGGACTACAGATCCCAGCATGCTTCACCCTGTGTTATCTGTGCCTTTACATAGGACTGCAGGTGACTACTACATTATCTGTACTCCGAGATATCACTGTGTTATCTGTGGTGTTACATAGGACTGCAGGTGACATCTACTACATTATCTGTGCTCTGAGATATCACTGTGTTATCTGTGCTGTTACATAGGACTGCAGGTGACATCTACTACATTATCTGTACTCAGAGATATCACTGTGTTATCTGTGGTGTTACATAGGACTGCAGGTGACATCTACTACATTATCTGTGTGTATGTGCGGTGTCCTCTGCTCCTGTCCCTGTATACACGCCGTCGCCGCCATCACCAGCTTTGTGTCTTCCAGGTCACTTCACCTGAAAAGATGAGAATGGAGAAGATTCCTGCATCAGAGGAGGAAACACTCAGGAAGCCGTCACTGCTGCCCGCATGGGATATACAGTATATAGTCACTGTGTGATGTCACAACCCTCATAGACAGCAAAGTAATGGATTAGCTGGAGGATAACACATGATGCAACAGCAGAATAGTGAGTGCAGCTCTGGAGGATGAGGCATGATGTAACAGCAGAATAGTGAGTGCAGCTCTGGAGGATGAGGCATGATGTAACAGCACAGGGGCGTAGCTAGGATTCATGGGGCCCCATAGCAAAAAACTGTATGGGGCCCCCCTTCCATATATATATATATATAATATATTCGGTGATGTGGCAAAAAAAAAATTCTCTTGCAGGGCTCCAGATGGCGACCAAAATGGTCTCCAATGCGACCGACATTTTGCAACTGGCCCCGGCGGCGGCGCGCTGTCTCTTTAAGATGCGCGGCTGATGCGCGGCTGCCGGGGGTGTCCCATCCTATCCCCGACAGCGCGGCGCATCAGTAAGCTGCCTGGGGCCCTGACTTCCGGCACAGGAAGCGCACGTCAGAGACGCTTCCTGTGTCAGAAGTCACAGCCCCGGCGTACAGGAGCTCACTGACGCGCCGCGCTGCCGGGGATAGGACGGGACACCCCCGGCAGCCGCGCATCAGCCGGGGACAGCGTCCGAAGAAGAAGAGGATCGCCGGGGGAGCGGGTTGTCAGGTGAGTTTGTGTGTTTGTTTTTTTTTAAATATTGCTTAGCATAGAGGAAAGGGGGGGGGCATCTATAATGGGGGGGAGAAGAGGGGCCATCTTCAAGGGGGGGAGAGGGGGCCATCTTCAAGGGGGGGAGAGGGGGCCATCTTCAAGGGAAGGGGGGGAGAAGAGGGGGCATCTATAATGGGGGGGGAAAGGGGGCATCTATAAGGGGAGGGGGTATCTATAAGGGGGGGAGAAGAGGGGGCATCTATAATGGGGGGGGGGGAGGGGGCATCTATAATGGGGGGGGGGAGAGGGGGCATCTATAATGGGGGGGGGGGAGAGGGGGCATCTATAATGGGGGGGGAGAAGAGGGGGCATCTATAATGGGGGGGGAGAGGGGGCATCTATAATGGGGGGGAGGAGGGGGCATCTATAATTCGGGGGAGGAGGGGGTATCTATAATAGGGGTAGAGGGGGTCATCTATAAGGGGAGGGGGCCATCTATAATGGGGGGGGAGAGGGCATCTATAATGGGGGGGGAGGAGGGGGCATCTATAATGGGGGGGGGGAGAGGGGGCATCTATAATGGGGGGGGGAGAGGGGGCATCTATAATGGGGGGGGAGGAGGGGGCATCTATAATGGGGGTAGAGGGGGTCATCTATAAGGGGAGGGGGCCATCTATAAGTGTAGGGCAAACTGGCTGCAGACACTGGGAGATAGATATATGCACAATTATTATTATCAGGGCCCCTCAGGTGTCTGTATTGTAGGGGGTCACTTGCATTAGTCACTAGGTGAGAGATATATCTATCTATATACACATCTTGTGGGGGGTCACTATGGCTGCAGTCATAAGTCTAGCTCAGTATGTATAGACTGTTGCAAGCTTTTAAAGGGAACCTGTCACCCCCGGTGACGGGGTGACAGGCTCCCAACCCCCCGTTAGAACCCCCTTTACTCACTTAATCCCGCCTGGTCCAGCTTCTGAAGATGGTCGGGTCACGGAGATCTCAGCCGCTGCAGCCCGACGCGCACACTGAGAGATGAGTCCAACGCTCATAGAGAATGACAGAGCGCTGGACTCTCCTGTCATTCTCTATGAGCGTTGGACTCATCTCTCAGCGCACGCCGGGCTGCAGCGGCTGAGATCTCCGGGACCCGACCATCTTCAGAAGCGGGACCCGGCGCGATGAGGTGAGTATAGGGGGTTCTAACGGGGGGTTGGGAGCCTGTCACCCCGGCACGGGGGTCGACAGGTTCCCTTTAAGTTCAAGTTCAGAAGAGTAAGCCTCATTAAAAGGCTAGCCAAGTGCAGCTGAAGTACTGAGTCAGACTGTATATGGTTGTCAGACTGGATATGGTTGTCAGACTGGATATGGTTGTCAAGTTGCAAGTTTCCATGTTGAACGTTTTCAAACTAAGAAAAGAGAGAATCTAAAGGAGGAGGAGGCTGCTGCGGCCTCTGCACACAGTAAAGGAGGAGGAGGCTGCCGTGGCCTCTGCACACAGTAAGTCCCATAACATTAATTTTACATGGTTTCAAATGTTGGCGACCAAATATTCTATTTGGCGCCTAAATTTTTCAGGTTAGGAGCCAATGGCTCCTAGGTAAATTTTTTAGTCTGGAGCCCTGTCTTGTGGCCAGAGGCAGAATCCTGCGTGCTGCCACAACAGTGACTGGCAGAGGAGAAAGCCAATGTCTGCTTGTTCTGTCCATCCACTGTATGTAACTATAGCAGCGTATTAGGAGCCTCATGGTTATATACATAGGTGCAGGAGCAGACTACCTTCTGCTTAACCCCTCATGTACTGCAGTGTGTAAGTGACCCAGTGTTCTCTTACATGCTGCAACACAAACAAAGGGTTAATACAGAAGACAATTATCTCTCTCCTGCTACTCCTGCACTGATAACCCCTGACCTCTGCAGAAGCTCAGAGGTCAGAGGTTATCAGAGAGCTAATTGTCTTGAGCTTATATTAACCATTTGTTTGTGTTGCAGCATGTAAGAGAACATTGGGTCACTTACACACTGCAGTACATAAGGGGTTAAGCAAAAGGACACAGGAGGCTCTTATCTTCCCTGGGCCCCCTCCCTCCAGGCCCCATAGCAACCGCCTTCCCTGCCTCTATGGTAGCTACGCCACTGTAACAGCAGAATAGTGAGTGCCGCTCTGGAGGATGAGACAGGATGTAACAGCAGAATAGTGAGTGCAGATCTGGAGGATGAGACATGATGTAACAGCAGAATAGTGAGTGCAGCTCTGGAGGATGAGACATGATGTAACAGCAGAATAGTGAGTGCAGCTCTGGAGGATGAGACATGATGTAACAGCAGAATAGTGAGTGCAGCTCTGGAGGATAAGACAGGATGTAACAGCAGAATAGTGAGTGCAGCTCTGGAGGATGAGACATGATGTAACAGCAGGATAGTGAGTGCAGCTCTGGAGGATAAGACAGGATGTAACAGCAGAATAGTGAGTGCAGCTCTGGAGGATGAGACATGATGTAACAGCAGGATAGTGAGTGCAGCTCTGGAGGATAAGACAGGATGTAACAGCAGAATAGTGAGTGCAGCTCTGGAGGATGAGACATGATGTAACAGCAGGATAGTGAGTGCAGCTCTGGAGGATGAGACATGATGTAACAGCAGAATAGTGAGTGCAGCTCTGGAGAATGAGACATGATGTAAGAGCAGAATAGTGAGTGCAGCTCTGGAGGATGAAACATGATGTAAGAGCAGAATAGTGAATAGAGCAGAAAAGTGATTACATATTTGTACTATGGGTCTGTATAGGTCACCAGGGTTACGTGTATACAGTCTGGTGTCTCCTGGGTCCTATTGGGTAGCAGGGTTACGTGTATACAGTCTGGTGTCTCCTGGGTCCTATAGGTCCCCAGGGTTAGGTGTATACAGTCTGATGTCTCCTGGGTCCTACTGGGTAGCAGGGTTAGGTGTATACAGTCTGGTGTTTCCTGGGTCCTATAGGTCACCAGGGTTAGGTGTATACAGTCTGATGTCTCCTGGGTGCTATAGGTCACCAGGGTTAGGTGTATACAGTCTGGTGTCTCCTGGGTCCTACAGATCAGTTATTACCAGGTGGATTATTAGGAATATGGGGACGTCATCTCTTGTTTGCTCAGGGAGGGGACGTCCGCTGCACAGCTGCTGTATATAGCGATCACTGATCCTCTATCACCCCCCCCCCCCCCCGCACCTCCCTGGGCCCATGAAGACGACCTGTCCTCTAGGAGCGCCCTGCCTCCACCATCTATATACTGTATATACCTATATATACATGATAATCCTATGGGGGGGGTCGCTCCCTCCTATCCCCCCCTTCTGTACTGTCCCTTTAATAAGCAGAGTTTGGAGGATTCTCTGTTCCGTACAGACGCGGCTCAGTACAGCGCCAGGAACCAGTGGTGACTATTAGTAGCCGGCGGGATCAGGGCGTTCGTGCTGAGATGCCGCTAATATCCTTCTATTCAGCTCAGTGGCATCTTATTCTTCCAGCTAAATCTACATGATAATGGTGCGCGGCGGGAGGAGAGCGGCGGAGGAGAGCGATGAGTCACGGCTCCAGCTGTGCCGTACAGACACAATCACCTGAGTCACTACGGAGAGGATGGGGAGAGACGGACCATGCCGGCACCCTGCGGAGGGAGAACCGTGACCACAGCGCCGCCATATACATCACCTGACGTGTCACACAATGATGTCACACTGCAGACAAGGGTACTAAACCACTGCACACCAGGGACAAGGGTACTAAACCACTGCACACCAGGGACAAGGGTACTAAACCACTGCACACCAGGAACTGAGATACTAAACCACTGCACACCAGGGACTGAGACACTAAACCACTGCACACCAGGGACAGCGACACTAAACCACTGCACACCAGGAACTGAGATACTAAACCACTGCACACCAGGGACAAGGGTACTAAACCACTGCACACCAGGAACTGAGATACTAAACCACTGCACACCAGGGACAAGGGTACTAAACCACTGCACACCAGGGACAGCGACACTAAACCACTGCACACCAGGGACAGCGACACTAAACCACTGCACACCAGGGACTGAGACACTAAACCACTGCACACCAGGGACTGAGACACTAAACCACTGCACACCAGGGACTGAGACACTAAACCACTGGGCATCAGGGATGGTGATGCTAATCCTCGGGGACGCTGTTTCTGCTTTGCCCTTCCCCGCTATGTTATAATGTCTTTTGCTCTTTTCGCTGGGTTCTATAATCTGGGTCACCATCTTTGTCCCTGATGGGGAAGATAAAGGATTTGATGTACCGCCTGCTCCGCGTCCTCGTTATAAATCTCATCATACTAATCTCTGTAATAGAACTTGCCGGCAGATGTTCAGCACCGAGGACCAGACCACCGGTACAGCTGCCACCAGCCTTAAAGGGCCAGAGAGTCCACGGCCGACAGGTAACATAGTAACAAAGGAAATAAGGTTGAAAGAAGACAAGAGTCCATCAGGTACAACCTAGGGAAACATGACTGTGTGGATCCAGAAGAAGGCAAAACCTCCCATGAGGAAGATAACAACTGCCCCACCACAGGGAGAACCACTACAAAGATCTCTGTACTGTCCGTTCATATCTTTGTACGTTGTGATCAGATCGCCCCTAAGACGTCTTTTTTCTAGTGTAAATAACCCCAAGCGTGATAACCTGTCCTGGTCCTGTAACCCCCCCCCCCCCCCCATTCCCTTACTGACCTTTGTCGCCCTCCTCTGCACCCGATCCAGTTCAGCTGTGTCCTTCTTATATACCGGTGCCCGATGCTGTATACAGTATATACCATGTGTGGTCTGACCAGTGATTTATAAAGAGGCAAAACTATGTTCTCTTCTTTAGCATCTCGAACTCTTTTGATGCCTCCCATTGTGGTGTCCCACCACTGGTGTTGCTTATTGTTACAACCTTCGCACAAGTCTGTACTCCAAGTAAATTGTGGTAATGAAGCAGTACCTAAGTTTTACCACAAGATGTCGCTGTTGTATGTAACTGTACTTATGTTTTGCACGGCTGCAGGTAACTAAAGGGTTATTGTTTATTGTGATCTGTGCACCAATGAGGACCTTCTCTTCTTCTCCACCTATCTCTAAGCTCCTTTCTTCTATGCTTTTCTTCTCCACCACTCACAGGGGATATTACACCACCTGTAGGAGGTTGTCACATGGGAAGAGGAAGCATACACCCACTTTAGTGAGTAGTCTTAGTTTGGTCGTTGAAGAGAAGACCCAAACAAGTTGGTCCCTGCTGTGGCTATGCCAGGTCCCCACTCCAGAACTAGTCAGTAGTCTTAGTCTGGGTGTTGAGCAGAGCAGACGCACATGGGAGACGCAGACACCGGTTTCTTGAAAGCAGCACTACTCCGGTGAGAGGATAAGTCAGAGAACACCTCAACACACCAAGTCTAAAGGTGCAGGACAGTATCTGTCCACCAGTACCCCCACTCCAGCCTATAAGTGACCTCCTCATAAGAGCCAATCAGATTAGTGTGACAGGACCGATCACCATGCTGGTGCTGCGTTATAAGGAGTGCCTGCCCCATCCACGGCCAACATCAGGGATTATACACTGGTGAGGAGGAGGAGGAGGAAGGTGCTGCCTCCATCAGCTCAATATTTACCTTTCAAACAAAAGAGGATCCACAAAGGGAAACATAGAATGCCGGACAATCAATCAAATATTATTGTAATCTTTATTTAAATAATTAATACTTAATAAAATTCATTAAAACAATGAAAAAAGATGAAACAGAACCATATAATAAAGAAATTGGTATTATATGGTTCTGTTTCATCTTTTTTCATTGTTTTAATGAATTTTATTAAGTATTAATTATTTAAATAAAGATTACAATAATATTTGATTGATTGTCCGGCATTCTATGTTTCCCTTTGTGGATCCTTTTACACCTTTATTATACCTGGTGGAGAGAAGGAACGGGAACTGCTCCATGTCTGCAAGATAAAGACGGACAACAGAGTAAGGAAAGGTACCACACACCACTATGGAGAATTACCATGTCTCATCCTCTAGAGCTGCACTCACTATTCTGCTGTTACATCATGTCTCATCCTCCAGAGCTGCACTCACTATTCTGCTGTTACATCATGTCTCATCCTCCAGAGCTGCACTCACTATTCTGCTGTTACATCATGTCTCATCCTCCAGAGCTGCACTCACTATTCTGCTGTTACATCATGTCTCATCCTCCAGAGCTGCACTCACTATTCTGCTGTTACACCATGTCTCATCCTCCAGAGCTGCACTCACTATTCTGCTGTTACATCATGTCTCATCCTCCAGAGCTGCACTCACTATTCTGCTGTTACATCATGTCTCATCCTCCAGAGCTGCACTCACTATTCTGCTGTTACATCATGTCTCATCCTCCAGAGCTGCACTCACTATTCTGCTGTTACATAATGTCTTATCCTCCAGAGCTGCACTCACTATTCTGCTGTTACATCATTTCTCATCCTCCAGAGCTGCACTCACTATTCTGCTGTTACATCATGTCTCATCCTCCAGAGCTGCACTCACTATTCTGCTGTTACATCATGTCTCATCCTCCAGAGCTGCACTCACTATTCTGCTGTTACATCATGTCTCATCCTCAAGAGCTGCACTCACTATTCTGCTGTTACATGTCTCATCCTCCAGCTGCACTCACTATTCTGCTGTTACACCATGTCTCATCCTCCAGAGCTGCACTCACTATTCTGCTGTTACACCATGTCTCATCCTCCAGAGCTGCACTCACTATTCTGCTGTTACATCATGTCTCATCCTCCAGAGCTGCACTCACTATTCTGCTGTTACATCATGTCTTATCCTCCAGAGCTGCACTCACTATTCTGCTGTTACATAATTTCTCATCCTTCAGAGCTGCACTCACTATTCTGCTGTTACATCATGTCTCATCCTCCAGAGCTGCACTCACTATTCTGCTGTTACATCATGTCTCATCCTCCAGAGCTGCACTCACTATTCTGCTGTTACATCATGTCTCATCCTCCAGAGCTGCACTTACTATTCTGCTGTTACACCATGTCTCATCCTCCAGAGCTGCACTCACTATTCTGCTGTTAAATCATGTCTCATCCTCCAGAGCTGCACTCACTATTCTGCTGTTACATCATGTCTCATCCTCCAGAGCTGCACTCACTATTCTGCTGTTACACCATGTCTCATCCTCCAGCTGCACTCACTATTCTGCTGTTACACCATGTCTCATCCTCCAGAGCTGCACTCACTATTCTGCTGTTACATCATGTCTCATCCTCCAGAGCTGCACTCACTATTCTGCTGTTACATCATGTCTCATCCCCCAGAGCTGCACTCACTATTCTGCTGTTACATCCTGTCTCATCCTCCAGAGCTGCACTCACTATTCTGCGGTTACATCATGTCTCATCCTCCAGAGCTGCACTCACTATTCTCCTGTTACATCATGTCTCATCCTCCAGAGCTGCACTCACTATTCTGCTGTTACATCATGTCTCATCCCCCAGAGCTGCACTCACTATTCTGCTGTTACATCATGTCTCATCCTCCAGAGCTGCACTCACTATTCTGCTGTTACATCATGTCTCATCCCCCAGAGCTGCACTCACTATTCTGCTGTTACATCCTGTCTCATCCTCCAGAGCTGCACTCACTATTCTGCGATTACATCATGTCTCATCCTCCAGAGCTGCACTCACTATTCTCCTGTTACATCACTGTAGTAGTACAATGCAGTGAACAGTTATCATTATCCTGTTTCTCTAGTCACCGCCAGAGCTGCACTGGAGACTCTGCAGATAATAATTTATACCACTCACCAGCGCCCCCACCTGGTCAGGTTACACATAATACTCTGCATGTCGCTGCATTGCATTGTGGGATAAGTTGTGTTTTCTTCTATAACTTTGGCAAACACCTTATCTATGCACCAGTAGGGGGCATCTCATTAATCATACACTGTCCCTTTAAGGATAACCCTCTGAAATGCCTTTACCCCCAGGGGCTGGGATACTCTTCCTATACAGCAATGTTCTCTACCACGTGAATCTTCCGCTGCTGCATGCTGGGAGTTGTAGTTGTGCATCAGCTGGACAGCCACAGGTTGTGTTGTGGAGAAATGCTACCGGTCTAGTCAAGGGAGCAGAAGACTGAGATAAGTGTGCAACAGAGTGGTGTGTGCCTGCCCTCTAGTGGCCATCAGTGGTACTGCATCTCAGTAACATCTCACTACACAGGTACAACACACTGGTGTTTCGCAAGTCAAGTACCCCCATATGATGAGATGCTCCGGCCGAGTACCCCCATGTGATGAGATGCTCCAGCCGAGTACCCCCATATGATGAGATGCTCCGGCCGAGTACCCCCATGTAATGAGATGCTCCAGCCGAGTACCCCCATATGATGAGATGCTCCAGCAGAGTACCCCCATGTAATGAGATGCTCCAGCTGAGTACCCCCATGTAATGAGATGCTCCAGCCGAGTACCCCCATGTAATGAGATGCTCCAGCTGAGTACCCCCATGTGATGAGATGCTCCAGCCGAGTACCCCCATGTGATGAGATGCTCCAGCCGAGTACCCCCATATGATGAGATGGTCCAGCAGAGTACCCCCATGTGATGAGATGCTCCAGCCGAGTACCCCCATGTGATGAGATGCTCCAGCCGAGTACCCCCATGTGATGAGATGCTCCAGCCGAGTACCCCCATATGATGAGATGCTCCGACCGAGTACCCCCATGTGATGAGATGCTCCAGCCGAGTACCCCCATGTGATGAGATGCTCCAGCCGAGTACCCCCATGTGATGAGATGCTCCAGCCGAGTACCCCCCCCTTCCCAATAATAAATCCCCCTTCCTTAGTAATAAAGCCCCCTTCCCAATAATACCAGCCCCTGGTGCCCACCCTGTAGCTAGATGCAATGCTTCCTGTAGCCAGATACGCCCCTGTGGTGTGTGCCCGGCCAGTCACTGTGTGACACCACTCCTGTGGTGGGTGGTCGGACTACAGCTCAGACAGATGTTAGTTTGTTGTGACGCCAGTGCCGGTTGGGCACACAGGTATGGGGGCACACCTGCTTTTAGTTTAGAGTGGCGAGCTATAACCTTGTCCCTATAGTCGGTGACCTGCCGGGCCCCGAGGGGGTTCCTTGGGCGCTTATCCCAGTGGTCCGGAGTGGAGTTGTGACCCACCCGGACAATCGGTACCACCACCCACAGAAAGGGGAGATGACCCAAGGAGGATGTGATGGCTGTGTAGGTGTTAGAGTAATGATCACTGAGTCCAGTAATGATCACTGAGTCCAGTTATCATAAATAAACTTGTATTTTCTGCAGGAAGACTCAGTACAATAGTAGACAATAGACTTTTGCCTTAATAACACACTTTGGACTTGACTGTCAAGTAGAGTTGGACTTCTGAGAAGTAGAGTAAGTTCAGAGAGGTGGAAAGAAGGATGTCACGAGAGTCCCAACCCAAGTAGTACTGTGCTCTGCCGGAACTTTTAGAAATAGAAGAAGTAGAATACTTGAGAATAGAGAGAATACTTGTGCCCGTGTTTTGACCTTTGTCTTTGCAACCCCCTTGTGCCCACCAGTGTGGGATGACCCGTCCTCCTAGGGTGACACAAGCTAAGATATGTGGTGAAGAGAAAAGAGCTCTCATTGGTGCACAAATCACAAAGAACAATAACCCCTTGAGGCTACAGCCGTGCTACGCTTGAGTACAAGATTTACATACTAGCGACATCTAGTGGCAAAACTTAGGTACAACTTCTTTACCACTTTGACTTTGAGTTTTGGAAGGAGTGTATAAGCTCGTAACACCCGTGGTGGGACACCACACCCCTTTAGACATAAAGGTTCCATTGTAGACAGCTATGCCCCCAGTAGGCAGCTATTACACATACAACCAAGTATGCCCACTGCAGCTAGATACAGTATGCCCTTTGTTGCCAGGTATGCAGACTGCAATTACATATGCCCCATTTCAGCTAGGTATGCCCTAGCAGCCACATATGTCCCCTGCAGCCAGATGTTCACCTAGCCGGGTATTTCCCCTAAAGCCAGATATGTCAGATCAGATATGCCACCTGTAGCTGGATATGCCCCTTTCTGCTAGGTATGGCCCCTGCAATTAGATATGTCTCTTGATATTCCCCCTGCTGCCGGGTATGCCCCTAGCCGGGTATGCACCTAGCCAGGTATGCCCCCTGCTGCCGGGTATGCACCTAGCCAGGTATGCCCTCTGCTGCCGGGTATGCACCTAGCCAGGTATGCCCCCTGCTGCCGGGTATGCACCTAGCCAGGTATGCCCTCTGCTGCCGGGTATGCACCTAGCCAGGTATGCCCTCTGCTGCCGGGTATGCACCTAGCCAGGTATGCCCTCTGCTGCCGGGTATGCACCTAGCCAGGTATGCCCCCTGCTGCCGGGTTTGCCCCTAGCCAGGTATGCCCCCTGCTGCCGGGTATGCCCCTAGTCAGGTATGCCCCCTGCTGCCGGGTATGCCCCTAGTCAGGTATGCCCCCTTTTGCAGCCAGATACTTCCCCCTGTAGCCAGATACACATTGCCTGGGCTGCTGGTTCAAAGGGGGTTCTCCTCGAGAGTGGGGAGGTTGTATTGCACAATGTTGGCTTAGCTAGGGGGTGGGAGGTTGCGGTGGCAGAGGTGGAGGGGGGTTGTGCGGCAGCAGCCAGTGTCCTCAGGGGATACCTACTAAGTTTTGCTGGGAGCAAAAAGGAACATGTGTGTTGCAGCCACAATAACCACCCCCACATCTCCACATGCCTATTGCAGCTCCCAGTGCCCCCGTGTAGTATTTGGGCCCCATCTGTGCCCTCATATAATAGATCATCCCCCTTTGTGCCCCCATATTGTAGTCAGGCCCCCTCTGTACCCCCAGAAAGTAGTCAGCCCCCTTTGTGCCCCCATATTGTATTCAGGCCCCCTCTGTACCCCCAGAAAGTAGTCGGCCCCCTCTTTGCCCCCATATAATAGTCAGGCCCCCTTCTGTGCTCCCATATAGTAGTCAGGCCCTCTCTGTGACCCCATATAGTAATCAGGCTCTCCTCTGTGACCCCATATAGTAATCAGGCTCTCCTCTGTGCAACCATATGGTAGTCAGGCCCCCTCTGTGCCCCCATATAGTAGTCAGGCCATCTTCTGTGCCCCCATATAGTAGTCAGGCCATCCTCTTTTCCTTCATATAGTAGTCAAGCCTTCTCTGTGCCCCCATATAGTAGTCAGGGCATCCTCTGTGTCCCCATATAGTAGTCAGGCCATCCTCTGTGCCCCCATATAGTAGTCAAGCCATCCTCTGGCCCCCATATAGTAGTCAGGCCCTCTCTGTGCCCCCATATAGTAGTCAGGCCATCCTCGGGGCCCCTATATAGTAGTCAGGCCCTCTCTGTGCCCCTATATAGTAGTCAGGCCGTCCTCTGTTCCCCCAAACAGTAGTCAGGCCTTGCTCTGTTCCCACATACACATCTTACATGTGTGAACCCCAAGTATAAATCACAGGTGCAATATTTACACAGTAAGTATAGCGTCACACCTACTGTATTGCAGCAGATTTCATGCTACAAGTTGCACAGCAAAATCCACTGCGATTCTCACAGCAAATTTTTATTCCCCTGCAAGAATGCGGCCTAAATGTGGCTAACAGTGCAGAGCATCGCAGTGTGAAATCCGCTGCAGTATAGTATGAAGCTACTCTAAACAGGATATGCTGACCCACAGCACGTCTGACATATACAGCAAACACATTACATGATCCGTACACAGCATAGAAACAAACTGCACATGAAGAATCACATCAAGAAACAGCATGTCCAGAATATAAACAGTGCCTTATAGTCCTTATAGTGCCTTACAGTCCTTATAGTGCCTTACAGTCCTTATAGTGCCTTATAGTCCCTTATAGTCCTTATAGTCATCAGCTGGTCCTTATAGTGCCTTACAGTCCTTATAGTGCCTTATAGTCCTTATAGTCATCAGCTGGTCCTTATAGTGCCTTACAGTCCTTATAGTCATCAGCTGGTCCTTATAGTGCCTTATAGTCCTTATAGTAATCAGCTGCTCTTAAACTACTAACTACAGCTGTGGCACTGGCAGCTACCATGCTAGGAGTTGTAGTTATCAGTTTGAGGAGGAACACATGTTGCTGACGCAGGACAGAGGGTCACAGGCTGCAGCTATCAGTCAATGACGATTTAGTTCTTAGAGGACACTGAGCGGTGACCTGTGTGCCGGGGTCGCTCTGCTAAACATCACTCACTGTAATATATAGACATCAAGGGAGGCTGCAGCACTACTGACACAGACAGCTCCCCCCAGTGTAATGTCTATTCTAATGGTAACATGTATTATATAGACATCAGGGGAGGCTACAGCACTACTGACACAGACAGCTCCCCCCAGTGTTATGTCTATTCTAATAGTAACCTGCAATAGGCATTATCAGGTTCTCACACTCTGTGGCTTTGACCACGCACTAATCTCACTTCCAGCCAGCAGTGTCTTATATAGCTGCCCTACAGCACCGCCATCTAGTGGCCACAACAGTCAACACAGGAGAACAAACTATACAGGAGATACAAATGCTGCAAAGTAACATCATCCTCTTCCCCAGGGACACAAGGGGGGTGGATTTACTTACCCTGTGTAATACCCGCACTGTGATCACTGACAGCCATGGTATCCGCTATAGAGCTGGCGCAGCGATGAGGTATTACAGTGTAGAAGAGATCACATCTTCACGTCCCCCTGGAGGAGTAAATTATAGGTAAAGAACCATTTTTAAAAAAATTAACAAATCAAATCAATAAATAAATCATATTAAAGATAGTCACCCCACAAACATCAGTAACACTACAAGATAATTCATATAACAGATAGATAACTTTAAAACTCAAAAGAAAGACAAACATCTAATTATTCCCCATTATCCGCTACCTCCAGATATAAACAAGGCTGAAGTTGGTTTCTTATTCGGCCAGTTTCTTATTCGGGGCTGAAGTTGGTTTCTTATTCGGCCAGTTTCTTATTCGGGGCTGAAGTTGGTTTCTTATTCGGGGCTGAAGTTGGTTTCTTATTCAGAGGATTTTTCTTTTTCCTGTTTTAGCTATTATTCTTACAGAAAATGTATAATATTCATACCCTACTGTAAGTGAGGGGCCCTGAGAGGACTGGTGATAAAAATGGCAAAAAAGACCCCGCGGTTGGCATAAAAATGGGCATGAAAGTAAAACCACAAAATTATTATTTAAAAATAAAATTGACTTTGGGCCACTGATCTCACACTGATAATACACAGAGAGGGATGCCCCGCATTACATCCAAGAGAGTCCAGCCTGGCCCAAAGTGGTTCTGGGTATAAAAACTGGCATCAAAGTGGGCACATAGCCATTTTTCATGATTTGAATAAGTAACAGCTATTTTCAAAGGGTTAAATGAGTTTGGGCCACTGATCTCACATTGATATTACACAGAGAGGGATGCCCCGCATCACATCCAAGAGAGTCCAGCCTGGCCCAAAGTGGTTCTGGGTATAAAAACTGGCATCAAAGTGGGCAGATTGGCATTTTTCCCAATTTGAATAAGTAACAGGTATTTTCAAAGGGTTAAATGAGTTTGGGCCACTGATCTCACACTGATAATACACAGAGAGGGATCCCCCGCATCACATCCAAGAGAGTCCAGCCTGGCCCAAAGTGGTTCTGGGTATAAAAACTGGCATCAAAGTGGGCAGATTGGCATTTTTTCCTAATTTGAATAAGTAACAGCTGTTTTCAAAGGGTTAAATGAGTTTGGGCCACTGATCTCACACTGATAATACACAGAGAGGGATGCCCCGCATCACATCCAAGAGAGTCCAGCCTGGCCCAAAGTGGTTCTGGGTATAAAAACTGGCATCAAAGTGGGCAGATTGGCATTTTTCCCAATTTGAATAAGTAACAGGTATTTTCAAAGGGTTAAATGAGTTTGGGCCACTGATCTCACACTGATAATACACAGAGAGGGATCCCCCGCATCACATCCAAGAGAGTCCAGCCTGGCCCAAAGTGGTTCTGGGTATAAAAACTGGCATCAAAGTGGGCAGATTGGCATTTTTTCCTAATTTGAATAAGTAACAGCTGTTTTCAAAGGGTTAAATGAGTTTGGGCCACTGATCTCACACTGATAATACACAGAGAGGGATGCCCCGCATCACATCCAAGAGAGTCCAGCCTGGCCCAAAGTGGTTCTGGGTATAAAAACTGGCATCAAAGTGGGCACATAGCCATTTTTCATGATTTGAATAAGTAACAGCTATTTTCAAAGGGTTAAATGAGTTTGGGCCACTGATCTCACACTGATAATACACAGAGAGGGATGCCCCGCATGACATCCAAGAGAGTCCAGCCTGGCCCAAAGTGGTTCTGGGTATTTTGTGAATAAATGTTTAGCGCCGCACTTCCCCTTTAACCCTTTAAGGACATGGCCCATTTTCGTTTTTACGTTTTCGGTTTTTCCTCCTTGTGTTTAAAAGGTCATAGCACTTGCATTTTTCCACCTAGAAACCCACATGACCCCTTATTTTTTGCGTCACTAATTGTACTTTGCAATTACAGGCTGAATTTTTGCATAAAGTACACTGCGAAACCAGAAAAAAATTCAAAGTGTGGTGAAATTGAAAAAAAAAACGCATTTCTTTTATTTGGGGGAAATGTGTTTTTACGCCATTCGCCCTGGGGTAAAACTGACTTGTTATATATGTTCCTCAAGTCGTTACGATTAAAACGATATATAACATGTATAACTTATATTGTATCTGATGGCCTGTAAAAAATTCAAACCGTTGTTAACCAATATACGTTCCTTAAAATCGCTCCATTCCCAGGCTTATAGCGCTTTTATCCTTTGGTCTATGGGGCTGTGCGAGGTGTCATTTTTTGCGCCATGATTTGATCTTTCTATCGGTACCTTGATTGCCCATATACATCTTTTTGATCGCTTTTTATTACATTTTTTCTGGATTTGATGCGACCAAAAATGCGCAATTTTGCACTTTGGGATTTTTTTGCGCTGACGCCGTTTACCGTACGAGATCAGGAATGTGATTAATTAATAGTTCAGGCGATTACGCACGCGGCGATAGCAAACATGTTTATTTATTTATTTATTTGTTTACTTTTATTTAAAACCTGGGAAAAGGGGGGTGATTCAGACTTTTATTAGGGGAGGGGGCTTTTTACTATTAACAACACTTTTTTTTTTTTTTTTACACATATACTAGAAGCCCCCCTGGGGTTAGGGTTATTCCCCCTGGGGTTAGGGTTATTCCCCCTGGGGTTAGGGTTATTCCCCCCCTGGGGGACTTCTAGTATATACACTGTGATCTCTCATTGAGATCTCTGCAGCATAGATATGCTGCAGAGATCCATGAGATCGGCACTCGTTTGCTTTCGGCTGCTGCAGCCGAAAACGAACGAGTGCCGAGCCGAGGACGGCGCCATCTTGGACGCGTCCCCGGCCGGCATCAGTAACGGAGATCGCTCCTCCGGGACAAGGTCCCGGAGGAGCGATCTCCCCCACTAGACACCAGGGAAACGTTGCCTCTGGTAATCGGAGGCAGCTGTCAACTTTGACAGCTGCCTCCGATTAGCTAATTAGCGGGCACGGCGATCAGACCGTGCCCGCTAATAGCGGCGGTCCCGGGCTACACGCGGCACCCGGGATCGCGGCACTTCAAAGCGGGGCCGCCGCGCGGCCCCGCTTTGAAGTGCAAGTGAGGACATAGGACGTACCGGTACGTCCTATGTCCTTAAGAGGTTAAGCAAACAGGGCTAAAGTACTCAGGAGGCATTTGTCAGCATAACAGGATCCCAGAATTCGCTGTCCCATCTCGTCTTATTAAACATTTCTCGGCTAACCCTGAATACATTTCTATAATAACAATACCTGCAGCAATGTTTTCTGCTGACAGGTCTGCTTTAGGCTATGTTAGGCCTCATTCATCATCCATAGTTCAGCCAGTGAATACGGACCTGTAATGGTGGACCGCACTATGAATGTGCAGTAACAGTGCTACGCAGTTTACGGAGCACTATGTAGAAGACAATGATTCGTGCCGCAAATGCAAGTCCGCACTATAATCTATCCTTTATTTTTTTGTAGCGCGGGACGTGGACCTGAACACTTGTATAGATGTGTGAACAGGGCCATTGAAATATATTTGTCCTATGTGTTGCCTGCAATGTCAGGGTCCCCTTGTAGCCATATAGGACCCCTTTGTAGCCAGTAAGACCGCCCTTGTAGCCAGCAGAACCTGATTACGGGAGTATTGATGTCCCTGTACCCAGTGGGATTAGCAGATGCATGCTGCAATACTAATGATCGCACTGCGCACGTGTAGGAAGGCCGTTCTGGGTACGAGAGATGGCTTTGCCCCCAAGTGCTGACGTCACCATACCCAAGGAGATGAAAGGAAGTAGGACATCATGTGACTGGACCAGCAATCTCCGAGTAAAGCCAACAAGGAATATATAAGTTCTTTAGTTAAGGGATAATTTTGGTTCTTTTTTTTTTTTCAATTTTTCCAGGAATACCCCTTTAGGCTATGTTTAAACAAAGTAAAAATAAGGGCAAATAATGACCATTATTAAAGGGGAACTGTCAGCCAGTTAGATTAATCTAAACTGCTGATAGCTCCTTATTGCACCAAAAACACCATGGATAAAGGTGTGTGTTACCTTAATCCTCATTACTGTTTCAGTAAAGTTTGGCATTTGCTCCAAAGTCTGGTAAGGACCCACAGGGCATCCCTCTCTGTGTATTATCAGTGTGATGCGGGGCATCCCTCTCTGTGTATTATCAGTGTGAGATCAGTGGCCCAAACTCATTTAACCCTTTGAAAATAGCTGTTACTTATTCAAATCATGAAAAATGCCCATCTGCCCACTTTGATGCCAGTTTTTATACCCAGAACCACTTTGGGCCAGGCTGGACTCTCTTGGATGTAATGCGGGGCATCCCTCTCTGTGTATTATCAGTGTGAGATCAGTGGCCCAAAGTCAATTTTATTTTTAAATAATAATTTTGTGGTTTTACTTTCATGCCCATTTTTATGCCAACCTTGGGGTCTTTTTTGCCATTTTTATCACCAGTCCCCTCAGGGCCCCTCACTTACGGTAGGGTATGAATATTATACATTTTCTTTAAGAATAATAGCTAAAACAGGAAAAAGAAAAATCCTCTGAATAAGAAACTGCCGAATAAGAAACCAACTTCAGCCTCGTCAGATATAATGAATGAAATAGGATCAGTCAGCTGTATGAACCCTTTAAGAGCGCCATTAAAAGTACAACGTCTCCCCCCCCCCCCCCCCCCCCCGTCACGTAGCGGCAGGTGAGCGTAGATATGTTACTTATTTGGATCCTATTCATGTGGAGAACTTAAGTCCGGCTTCTCGCTGCTTTTATTTCGGGCCGGCAGGGCGGAGGGTCCGTGGCACCGCATAATTACTGGGGAGCCTGTAACGTCCGCACTGGATGACATAGCGCGCAATGTGAGGGACTGCAATACCAAACTCCTACCACTGGAGGCCGCCAAAGACCGCGGAATTACCTCACGGCCTGACGCGGTATATGCGCAGTCTCCTATACTGACACAAGTGAAGAACGCGTACTCATTAGAATAAAATAATATATAAAGAAGCATAATATCCTTTATACTGAACTAATAATGCCATAAAAAGACCAATAAACAGGAAAAAGTCTGTCCCCTTCCTGTAAACCCTGTTAAGTATATGGCGGTAGTGAGGAGAGGTGGCGGAATGGCACGAAGGATAAGCAGATTAACCCTTTAAACATCATCCCAGTCAGAGGGACCGCAGCATTTAAAGTGTTAGATGGGGTGGGCGACCTGATCCCGATTACAGAATGCCCACCATGTCCTGACAGAGGTCCCAGGGCTCCCATTAGTGTCTTATCAGGCTGTACGGTCCTGTTCACACATCGATAATATACTGCGTCAGTACAGGAGCACAAAGATTTAAAGGGGAGAGGAATCTGACCTGCTGACAGCCCCCTATTGCGCAGGAGGCACCGAGGAGAAAGCTATGTCTCTTACCTTCATCCTCGGTGCAGTTCTGGGTTCAGTAAGACCGCTAGGAGCACTGCCCGGCCTCCATGGCGCCAATCTTCCCCGGCTTCCCCCCTTGTAATGATTATCAATGAAGCGGGCCAGATCATCGCTAGGGGAGGGGGCAGTACTCCTAACAGTCTTACCAGATCAAGGCGTGAACGACTAAGTTCACAGAAACAGCCATGAGGATGAAGGTAAGAGACATACCTTCATCCTCAGCGCCCTGTACGCAATAAGGAAGTATCATTAGACTCGTCTAACCTGCTGATTGTTTCCCTTTAACTCTTTCAGAGCTCAGGGCTAGTTTGGGGGTTTGGCCTCCTCTGGTGAGCTGCCATAGACTGCTAACTGGAAGCTATAGGCCCTATTCACACGTCCAGTAGTTTACGGATCCATATTTCCATATTCGAGTTAGTGCACATTGTCCGAGTGCGGACCCAGATTTTTTTTTACGGATCCTCTCATGGAAATCAATGGGATCCGCTATTTTTTACGGATTGCAACATATTTGTCATTCTTATTTCTGAAAAAAATACGGATGACTCATAGGACATAAGGTTGTGTTTCTAAGCAACCACAACCAGAAAGAAGGAAATGCAGAAGCGCATGTGCTGCAAACAGGAAGAGAATGAAGTGACTAACAGAACTGTCTCGCAGTGAGGGTAAGCACGCCCTGCGGGTTATCCGTCGCCATTCCGCAGTGTGCACGTACCCTAAGGGCTCCTGCACACTGAGCAATAGACAAGGAATTTCTGCTTGAAATTCCTCGTCTATTCTGTCACTTAACATGTCACTTAAAGCAGATCCGCGACGGAAAATTACGGGCAGAAATTCCACTGTGTGAAAAGCCAATTGAAAACAATTGCTTTGTTTGGGGGATTTTGCGCAGAATCCGTTCAAAAATCCCCCTCTTTTGCTCAGTGTGCATGAGCCCTAAAGCAAACCAGAAATGGCAAAGTAAAATGGCTGACAATCGATCATGTGACTTTTTTAGGGGTTGGGCATACTGGTGCTAGTCTTTTTTTAACCTACTAAACTTTATTAACCAGTTTTGTGCAGTCAGTAAAAAAAGAATTCAGGGTATATTCACACGTATCAGATGTGCAGCGGATTCCTCGCTGCGAATTGGAAGCGAGACCCGCTGCGGATCCCTGCCCAGTAAACTCTATGGGCAGAGAAACTCGCAGCTCATCCCGCTGCAAGTTTGTCAGCAGCCCGCCCGTTAACCCCCTGGCTGCCGGATACTGTATTTCACTTAGTCCCTGCTACGGCTCCCGGTGTCTTCACGTCCCACTCAGCCAATCAGTGCACTGCTGCGGGGAAGCGCACTAATTGGCCGAGCGGGACGTGCCGAGAGCCCCGAAGCAAGCCGGAGCGGGGACTAAGTGACATATAGTCTCTGGCAGCCGGGGGGTTAATGGGTTGGGCTGCGGACAAACTCGCAGCGTGATGAGCTGTGAGTTTGTCTGCCCATAGAATTTACTGGGCAGGGATCCGCAGCGGGTCTCGCTTGCAATTCGCAGCGGATCCGATACGTGTGAACGTACCCTTATGGAAATACGGATGCCCAATCTGTAATTTTTAGCGTATTGGGACTCTACGGACTTGAAAACTATACTGAACATGTGAATTAGGCCGCAGTGTGGACAAGATGCCATTGCTAGGACCCCACGTTGGGGGGCAGAGGAGTACAGTACTGTATAAACAAAAAAACAGAAGGTGCAACAGCAACCCACAGATGCAAGTGCTTACTGTATATACTCCTCCCAGCATACACACGGTAAACACCTGCTCTGTAGTTATTAAAATGTGAGGATCTTAGCAAACAAGCAGCGTGCAACCTACAGTGTGAACAGAGTCATAGATGTGCTGCCAATTTTCCCTTTTTTCTGTTGAATGTGGGGGTGTGGCTACCTCCTGTTATATGTGGGGGTGGGGCTACCTCCTGTTATATGTGGGGGTGTGGCTACCTCCTGTTATATGTGGGGGTGTGGCTACCTCCTGTTATATGTGGGGGTGGGGCTACCTCCTGTTATATGTGGGGGGTTGTGGCTACCTCCTGTTATATGTGGGGTGTGTGGCTACCTCCTGTTATATGTGGGGTGTGTGGCTACCTCCTGTTATATGTGGGGTGTGTGGCTACCTCCTATTATATGTGGGGGTGGGGCTACCTCCTGTTATATGTGGGGGTGGGGCTACCTCCTGTTATATGTGGGGGTGGGGCTACCTCCTGTTATATGTGGGGTGTGTGGCTATCTCCTGGTATATGTGGGGTGTGGCTACCTCCTGTTATATGTGGGGGTGTGGCTACCTCCTGTTATATGTGGGGGTGGGGCTACCTTCTGTTATATGTGGGGGTGGGGCTACCTCCTGTTATATGTGGGGGGTGTGGCTATCTCCTGGTATATGTGGGGTGTGGCTACCTCCTGTTATATGTGGGGGGTGTGGCTTGCACTCCCCCCATGTCCCAAGGGTGCTATAAAAGAGATCATTTGGCTCCTATCTGCCCAGTTGTAGCTTATTCAGCCCAGGAGAGGCCATTGTTAGTGTAAAAAAAAGTTAGAGTAGGGTCCGTGTCTCGAGTACGCCTTAAAGTGACTGTACCACCAGGCCCAGGCTGAAGCACTGGAGGCGGCCGACCCACCCTTAGTGGGAGGAAACCCCAGCCCCTCTATGATAGGGTTCCATTGATTCTAAATGAGTCACGTCATGGAGGGGCTGGGGTTTCTTCCCACTGGGGGTGGGTCAGCCGCCTCCAGTGCTTCAGCCTGGGCCTGGTGGTACAGTCACTTTAATGTGGTGACATGGTACACTCTGTCTGATCAAATACTTTGCTAAGATCCTCACTTTTTAATATCTACAGAGCAGTTGTTTACCGTGTGTACGCTGGGAGGAGTATATACGGTGAGCCCTTACACCTGTGGGTTGCTGTTGCACCTTCTGTTCTTTTGTCTGTACTTGAGCCACAAGCTGCGTGCAACCTGCAGTGTGAACATAGTCATAGATGTGCTGCCAATTTTCCCTTTTTTTCTACAGTACTGTATAAGATTACTGGAGTGCATATACCGTACAGTAGTAGTACAGTCAGTGCACCACCATCTCCCATCCTGTGCTGTATAAGACTGCTGGAGTGCATATACAGTACAGTAGTAGTACAGGCAGTGCACCTCCATCTCCCATACATTACAGTGATGGGGTGGGGGGACGCTATACAGTAAAGGATGGGTGAGGAGTTGGTGACTACTGTACTATAATTGCTGGTTGTGTTGAACATTTCTTGTGTATAATGTCCTGTACGGTATATATTGCTGCTCTGTAAGGGTAGGTTCACACGTGGATAAGTTCCGGCGGATTCTGTGGCTCGTACCCATTCACATTGGTGCGCATATCCTCCGGCTCCATAGACACCATTCTATGGTCGGGTCGTTTCCGCTGTCTGTCGAAAGAATTGACATGTCTATTGGCAGACAGCGGAATCAGCCCAACCATAGAATGGTGTCTATGAAGCCGGCGGGTATGAAACCTCTCCTGCTCTCCAGACTGGAAATAATACCACTTCCTGCTGGGCATACAGCAGCTGATAAGTACTGGAAGGCTTGAGATTTTTTAATAGATGTAAATTACAAATCTCTGGCACTTCATGGCAGCAGTTGGTTTGAAAGAAAAAATTTTTTGGTGCACTACCCCTTTAAATGCATAGCGATATGGATAAGCAGCTGTCCCAGACTGGTTGGAGGATGAGGAAGAGGAGGAGCTAAGGTGAGCTCGCTCCTTCCCCCCGCACGCCAGAGCCTCGTGGAGCATGTCTAATGGAAGTTTAGCCCGCAGGGAATAAGCTCCGGATTGAAGAGGGAAAGCCTGGAGCCCTTTGCTGCTGTGGCAATACTGCCGGAGGAGAGCGAGGTCAACGGGAAGTGACGCGGCTGCACAGAGAGCAGTGTACTGAGTCTCCTCAGGGTCCTAGAGGGAGTAGGGGTTCTGACATTACAGCTGCAGCTGGCTCAGCAGTGAGAGTGTCTGAGCCGGGGGCCTGAATAAGATCCTTGGGAGCCCCCATCCCCCCCTCCCTATGAATTCGGATGAAGTTCCTGGTTCAGGTGTCCTCTGAACAGTGAGAGCATGGAGGGTAACCTGATCTAGGAGGAGGTGAGGCAGAGTGCATGTGGACTGAAGGCAGAAAAACCAGCACAGGAGAGCCAAGTAGTGTAAGCTTAGGGCCCTATTCCACCGGACAATTATCGTTCAGATTATCGTTAAATCGTTCAAATCTAAACGATAAACGTGCGGTTGAAATGCAGTTAATGATTAGCGACCGAACGAGAAATCGTTGATCGCTTTATAAGACCTGGACCTATTTTTATCGTTGCTCGTTTGCAAAATGTTCGCATTGAATAAGACATCGTTCGGTCGTTCACAGTAGATACGAACGCAATAGTGAAGAAAAAAACGATCGCAAATACGATCGTAAGTAACGATTGTCGTTCCATGGAAATAAATGAACGTTTTCAGGTCTTTCGCAATAGCGGTCGTTTGAGATCGTTAATCGTTAACAATTATGCGAACGATAATCGTCCGGTGGAATACGGCCCTAAGCAACTTGTGTCTGAAAACTGTATTTTGCTCACTGGCATTGGGATTGTTGGTGTGCATAAATAGATCTCCACTGGGAATTCTGCCGGCTGGTGCACTGAATCATTTAATTTGATGCTATACAACAGCTGGTGAAGATACTTTTGCACCAGAGAATAAACTGTGAGGGTATTGCAGTATAAGCAATTGCCTTTGTGATAATCTGCCTGTGAGCCTGCCAGTGCATCGCCACAAAAACAATTGCATCCTGGTACTTGTCTGTGTAACGGCCAGTGCATCACCACAAAAACAATTGCATCCTGGTACTTGTCTGTGTAACGGCCAGTGCATCACCACAAAAACAATTGCATCCTGGTACTTGTCTGTGTAACGGCCAGTGCATCACCACAAAAACAATTGCATCCTGGTACTTGTCTGTGTAACGGCCAGTGCATCACCACAAAAACAATTGCATCCTGGTACTTGTCTGTGTAACGGCCAGTGCATCACCACAAAAACAATTGCATCCTGGTACTTGTCTGTGTAACGGCCAGTGCATCGCCACAAAAACAATTGCTTCCTGGTACTTGTCTGTGTAACGGCCAGTGCATCACCACAAAAACAATTGCTTCCTGGTACTTGTCTGTGTATCGGCCAGTGCATCGCCACAAAAACAATTGCTTCCTGGTACTTGTCTGTGTAACGGCCAGTGCATCGCCACAAAAACAATTGCATCCTGGTACTTGTCTGTGTAACGGCCAGTGCATCGCCACAAAAACAATTGCATCCTGGTACTTGTCTGTGTAACGGCCAGTGCATCGCCACAAAAACAATTGCTTCCTGGTACTTGTCTGTGTAACGGCCAGTGCATCGCTGCATAAATAATTGCTTCCTGGTACTTGTCTGTGTAACGGCCAGTGCATCGCCACAAAAACAATTGCTTCCTGGTACTTGTCTGTGTAACGGCCAGTGCATCGCTGCATAAATAATTGCTTCCTGGTACTTGTCTGTGTAACGGCCAGTGCATCGCCACAAAAACAATTGCATCCTGGTACTTGTCTGTGTAACGGCCAGTGCATCACCACAAAAACAATTGCATCCTGGTACTTGTCTGTGTAACGGCCAGTGCATCACTGCATAAACAATTGCTTCCTGGTACTTGTCTGTGTAACGGCCAGTGCATCGCCACAAAAACAATTGCATCCTGGTACTTGTCTGTGTAACGGCCAGTGCATCACTGCATAAATAACTGCTTCTAATATTTGCTTGAGACATGGCCAATGAATCAACGCACAAATAATTGCTTCCTGATATTTAACTGTGAGACTGCTGGTGCATCATTTCATAAATAACTGCTTCCTGATATCTGACGGCGAGAGTGCCAGTACATTATTGCATAAATAGCAGCTACCTGATATCTGTTTGTGAGACTGCCAGCGCATTACTGCATAAGTACAAGCTTCCTTATATTTGTTTGTGAGACTGCCAGCGCATCATCATATAAATAACTGCATTCTGACACCTGTCTGAGAGATTGCCAGCGCATTACCGCATTAATAACTGCATTCTGATGTTTGTGTGACCGCCAGTGCATCACTGTATAAATAACTGCTCCCTGATATCTGTCTGTGAGACCGCCAGTGCATCACTGTATAAATAACTGCTCCCTGATATCTGTCTGTGAGACCGCCAGTGCATCACTGTATAAATAACTGCATCCTGATATCTGTCTGAGAGATTGCCAGCGCATTACCGCATAAATAACTGCTCCCTGATATCTGTCTCTGAGATTGACTGCCAGTGCATTACGTGTTACCTAAGGTCGTAGAATGAGCCGTAAAGCAAGAAAGTCAGAGAGCCCGATTAAAGAAAATAAAGGTCCAGGAAAAATGGAAAAAAAATTTTCTCCCAGTCAAGTCACAGGTAAAGAACGAAATACGAGAGGGGCACAACAAGAAATAAGTGAAGGAACTGAGTCAGGGGTGACACTGGAAAAAATTCTCTCGGCAGTCACACAAAGTAATTAATCTCTAGAAGATTTAAACCAACAGGTGGGGAGTATGCACGCAGAGATATCACTGATTAGGGATGAATTGGGGAAAATAAGAGAGATGTACAGAAGCAGAAAGCAGAGTTGGACTGCTAGAAGATGATGGAAATAAAATAAAAAAGGATATGGAATTTTTACAAGTAAGCAATACCCAGATGAAGGAGAAACTGGTGGACATGGAGAACCGGTCAAGGAGGAAGAACTTAAGAATTACAGGATTTCCAGAAGGAGAGGAGAAAAACAATCCAACTTTGTTTATCCAGGAATGGTTGACGGCGCAGTTCCCGAACTGTCTATCAAAGATGTTTATGGTCGAGAGAGCCCATAGGATACCTGGAAAGAAAGTAATAGTGGGCAACTATCCAAGGCCCATAATTGCCCAAATCTCTCTCTTTAGAGATAAGGAAGCTATCATGACTAAGGGCCCTATTCCACGGGACGATTATCGTTCAGATTATCGTTAAATCGTTCGAATCTGAACGATAATCGTTCGGTTGAAATGCAGTTAACGATTAACGACCGAACGAGAAATCGTTGATCTTTTAATAAGACCTGGACCTATTTTTATCGTTGCTCGTTCGCAAATCGTTCGCATTGAATAAGACATCGTTCGGTCGTTCTCAATAGATACGAACGCAATAGCGAATAAATAGCGAAGAGAAACGATCACAATTACGATCATAAGTAACGATTATCGTTCCATGGAAATGAGTGAACGTTTTCAGGTCTTTCGCAATAGCGGTCGTTTGAGATCGTTAATCGTTAACGATTATCCAAACGATAATCGTCCCGTGGAATAGGGCCCTAAGGCTAGGGAAATGAAGTCGGTGCTATATAAGGAACACAGAGTGGCTATTTATCAGGACTATGCTGTTGAAACACAAAAAGTAAGAAAGACGTTTTACTGTAAAGAAGCGCCTGCGGACAAATGAAATCCAATATGCGTTGGTTTTTCCTGCAAAACTGCGGTTGATTTTTGGAGGAAAGGCCCATTTTTTCCAGGCCCCGGAGGATGTGGAAAGTTGGATGGACATAAAGGGCCTGAAATAGTGAAATACTGGACATGGACAATGTGTTTGTTTTTTTGATTAAGATATAGAGCGTGCGGGGGGGTAGATCTCAAAGTAGAGAGACCCACTGCCCACGTTTGTAGTGGGTGAGCGGGTTGAGGGCGGTGGGGTGGGGGGGGGGGCAGAGCTGTTTTTCTTTTTTCTTTTTTTTTCTCTTTATTTCTTCGTATACACTTCAGTTAGATTTAAGGGGGAGGATGACCACTAAAATAGTGGCATGGACAGGATAAAACATCAAGCTGTTTTTCCTGCAGTTATATGCCTTATAGAGACACATTTAACTAACACTACCCAATATTTGGCTGACAAAAGATGGAGCACGTATAGATATCACTCTTGTTTTTCCTCCTATGCAAGGGGGGGGGGGGCACGGTTCTAATACACAGAAGTATAAATTGGGAATTAATAGAAAAAAAAGTGGACACTGAGGGAAAGTATATAATATTGCACTGTAAAATAGACAAATTAGTATGTATATTAGTCTTTTTATACATTCCGCCACCCTTTTCAACTTCTGTTTTAAATATGATTTTTCAGTATGTATGCCAAAAGGGAGATCTTCCATTACTGATAGTTGGGGACCTGAACTGTGTGATGAATGAGGAGAGGGACAGGAAAAGAGTTAAGACGGTGGAGATTCCGCCAGTATCGCCTTTGGCAAGAATTTGTGGGGAGCTGGGAATATATGACATGGAGAGAAAAGAACCCCAATGCCTCGGTGTTCTCATGTCACAATAAAACAAAAGGGACTTTGTCGCGAATTGATTTGGCAATAGGTAATATAGATATGTTGCAGTTAGGGAAAAATGTAAAATATAGGACTAGAACATTGTCAGATCATTCATCAATTGTTGTGGAATTGCGGACCGGTCTAAATAGGAGTAAGGAATGGAAAATTAACCCAGTCTGGTTTGACCTCATTGGTAAGGAAAAGAAAGTAGGGGATCAGTTGAGGGAGATGATGGAGCATAATTGGGGATCAGCAAGAGATGGAGTTGTATGGGATGCAAGCAAAGCCTTTTTGAGAGGAATATTAAGTAAGGAGGTTATAAGGAAAAAAAAGAGCTAAGAAAGGAGGAGGAAGATAAAAGAATTCAGGTATCAGAGTCTGAACAGAGGTATATAAAAGACCCCGGGGAGGAAAATAAGGAGGAGTGGGAAAAGGCCCAGTTAGTATATAATGATTTCTTGCTTAGTAAGGCAAAAAACAAGATGCTTTTTAAGGGCAAAGAAAAATATTTAGGAGCAGGTAAGCCAAGTAACCAATCATTTACCCTAATTAAAAATCAGAGAGGTAAAGAACTTATATCTGCAATTCAAACGGAAAGGGGTAAGATGGTTAAGACGCAAGAGGAAATCATGGAGTGCTTTGTTCAGTACTATAAAGATCTGTATACCTCCGAGGAACTAAGAAATAGCTCGGAAGTGCGGGAACTGTTGGATTCCTTGCAATTCCCAACGGTACCTGGAGAACAGAAAGAGAGGTTGGGTGCCTCTGACTCTAAGAGAACTCCTCAAGAGGCTTTGCGGGAGATAAGAGGTAATTCAGCCCCCAGTCTGGACGGCCTCACTTATGAGACCTACCGTAGGTACAATGAACAACTACTTCCAGGACTCCATCGAGTCTTGTTGGAAGCTGGAAGGGAGGGTGTGCTACCAGAGTCGATGAGGGAGGCAAGAATTATTCTGGTTAAGAAGGAGGGGAAAGATGAAACAAGGGTAGGGGCATATAGGCCAATATCATTGTTAAATGTAGACATTAAGATCTATGCTACAGTATTGGCGAGGAGGCTTAGAACTGTAATAGAGGAGCTGATTCATCCAGACCAGAAGGGGTTTGTCCCTGGTAGATATATAAAACAGAACCTTTCTAGGTTGTACCACAATATGCAGGTGGTTTCTGGGGGGGATCCCACTCCATCCTGTCTTTGGACGCGGCAAAGGCATTTGACAGGGTGGAGTGGGATTTCCTTTGGGAGGTAATGAGTAGGTTTGGTTTGGGGGATTCATTTATTGACATGGTAAAACTGTTATACTCCCAGTCAAAAGCTAGGGTTACAGTAAATGATGAACTATCAGACTGTTTTGAGCTTAAAAGGGGGACCAGACAGGGATGCCCATTGTCGCCACTGTTATTTCTCCTTGCAATAGAACCACTTGCTATGACTATAAGAAAAGATAATAGGATAAGGGGGTTTGGGGTAAAGGGCATAGAGGATAAGATCAGTCTCTATGCTGATGACATGCTCCTATATTTGGAACATCCGGAAGCTTCCCTGAAATATGTTATGGAAGTAATAGAGAAATATGGGAGTAAGTCTGGAAAAGCAATAAATTGGGATAAATCGGATCTCCTTCCCTTGTCTGGTTCTATAATGAGTACGCAAGACTTTCAAGATTGGAAGGTTAGGGTTCTGGGACCGGGTGAAAATTTTAAATACCTGGGTATAAATGTTACAGGGAAAATACAGGAATTCAAGGACCTTAATGTTGAACCCATATTAAAAACTCTGCAGAATAAAATAAATATTTGGTGTGACCTCATTAGAAACAAGGCCGATAGAATAATGTTAGTTAAAGCTATAATTCTTCCTAAGCTCTTATATTTGTTTAATGCCTCCCCAATATGGATAGACCAAAATACCTTCAGGAAAGTGGAAAAAATGTTGAATAAATTAATCTGGGGTAGAAAAAGGGTGAGAATCAGGATTGAGAATTTTTGCCGCCCCTATGATAAAGGAGGATTTGCCCTTCCAGATATGAAACTTTATTTTTTGGCAGCACAGCTTAATAACGTTTGGGAAGAAGATAACGGGGAATGGTACAGGTATTTACTGGCCGAATCTGAAGGAATATATGAGAACATCTGGGAGCTTCTAGAATCAGGTCAATAAAGGGATAAAAAGTGGAGTTTGTTCCCGTTGGTACACTTACTGTTTCGGACCTGGGAAGAAGTAAAAAGTTTTGAAGATAAAAAGGGGATTGAGCTTCTCGCCAATTTGGTATAATACAAACTTAGATGAGTTTTATAAGTTAAAAATTTTAGCGGAGCATAGGAAAGTGGGTATAAATCAAATAAGTGATCTTTTTGTGAATGGAGAGATAAAAACCTGGCAAGAGCTGAAGGAAGAGAGAATGGTATCAGATAAAGGGTGGTTAGAATACTGTAGCCTGTATCATGCATATATTACGACTAAAAATAAAGAGATACTCATGGTACAGGATACCCCAGTTACAATAAAATTGGTATTTACAGAGGGAAAAAAAGGGGACTATCAAGATTATATGGAAGTCTGAGAGATGGAAAATAAGAAGGTATGCAGGTAAAGAGTCGGAAAAAATGGGAGGAAGAGTTGTGAAGTATATCGAATTATCAGTGGAAGTTAGTCTTAAAAAATATAAAAAAGGTGTCATTGAATAAATGTTAAATGATTTGTGATTTGTCATATGAATTTTTCTAAATAAAAGAAAAAAATTAATTAAAAAAAAAAAAAAAAAAAAAAAAAAAAAAAAGCAGCTGTCCCAGACTGATCAGGACACCCGCAGCAATAATTATTGTCAGTGTATCAGGCAGGACTTTTTATGGGATATCCTTGTAGTATGATTTGTTGGGGTACTCGAGGGAGTTAAAAACCACAGACTCATAGGAAAGGTTAATGATAGCAGATGGGTGGAGTGCCGACACCCGGTCCCCCAATGATCAGCTGTGAGAGCAGGTCAGATAGGTGGAAATTCATGTACTGGAAGCTGCCCCCAACTCCTTCCTGTTTACAGTCTGTATATGAGATGTGGGGGCGGGGAACAGCAACCAGGAATATATAGGAAAACTACATCCCATCCGTTCCTTACAGGGTTAAATTACTGATCTATAAGTGGAGTGATGTATAGCGGCGGCCGCGCCCTTCCTGTGCACTTTGGCCTTTTCTCTGGAGATCTTGTATTTCTGCACTCAGCAAGGCTTAGAGGTAGGAAACTATTCATGTGTCTTATAGAGGGGGGTCTTACACTGATAGGTGGGGGGCACAGACTTCCAGGGAGATACCATTGTAGGGTGGATTGACACGTACCATATCGCAGCAGATTTCATGCTGCTGTGTAATCCGATGCAATACTGATTCTGTATCAATCTCAGAATGAGTACAACCCGAAGAACACAGTCCAATCCGTGAAGCATGGGGGAAAACATCATACTTTGGGGGTCTTTTTTGCAAAAGGGACAGGAGGACATTTGTGGCCAACAACCTCCTTCCCTCAGTATGAGTAATGAAGATGGCAGGTGGCCGAGTCGTCCAGCTGACAGTGACATGAAACACACAGTCGGGACAACTAAGGAGGAGACACACAGTCGGGACAACTGAGGAGGAAACACACCGCAGGGACAACTAAAGAGGAAACTCAAAGCCGGGACAACTAAGGAGGAGACCCCCAGCCGGGACAACTAAGGAGGAGACCCCAGCTGGGACAACTAAGGAGGAGACCCACAGCTGGGACAACTAAGGAGGAGACCCACAGCTGGGACAACTAAGGAGGAGACACACAGCCGGGACAACTGAGGAGGAAACACACCGCAGGGACAACTAAAGAGGAAACTCAAAGCCGGGACAACTAAGGAGGAGACCCCCAGCCGGGACAACTAAGGAGGAGACCCCAGCTGGGACAACTAAGGAGGAGACCCACAGCTGGGACAACTAAGGAGGAGACCCACAGCTGGGACAACTGAGGAGACCCACAGCTGGGACAACTAAGGTGGAGACCCACAGCCGGGACAACTGAGGAGGAAACCCACAGCTGGGACAACTAAGGAGGAAACCCACAGCCGGGACAACTGAGGAGGAAACACACCGCAGGGACAACTAAAGAGGAAACTCAAAGCCAGGACAACTAAGGAGGAGACCCCCAGCCGGGACAACTAAGGAGGAGACCCCAGCTGGGACAACTAAGGAGGAGACCCACAGCTGGGACAACTAAGGAGGAGACCCACAGCTGGGACAACTAAGGTGGAGACCCACAGCCGGGACAACTGAGGAGGAAACCCACAGCTGGGACAACTAAGGAGTAAACACACAGCCAGGACAACTAAGGTGGAGACCCACAGACGGGACAACTAAGGAGGAAACCCACAGCCGGGACAACTAAGGAGGAAACCCACAGCCGGGACAACTAAGGAGGAAACCCACAGCCGGGACAACTAAGGAGGAAACCCACAGCCGGGACAAGTAAGGAGGAAACCCACAGCCGGGACAACTAAGGAGGAAACCCACAGCCGGGACAACTAAGGAGGAAACCCACAGCCGGGACAACTAAGGAGGAAACACAGGGACAACTAAGGAGGAAACACACAGCCGGGACAGCTAAGGAGGAAACACACAGCCAGGACAACTAAGGAGGAAACACACAGCCGGGGACAACTAAGGAGGAAACCTCCAGCCAGGACAACTAAGGAGGAAACCTCCAGCCAGGACAACTAAGGAGGAAACCTCCAGCCGGGACAACTAAGGAGGAAACTCACAGCCGGGACAACTGAGGAGGAAACACACCGCAGGGACAACTAAGGAGGAAACTCACAGCCGGGACAACTAAGGAGGAAACACACAGCCGGGACAACTGAGGAGGAAACACACCGCAGGGACAACTAAGGAGGAAACTCACAGCCGGGACAACTAAGGAGGAGACACACAGGTAGGACAACTAAGGAGGAAACTCACAGCCGGGACAACTGAGGAGGAAACACACAGCCGGGACAACTAAGGAGGAAACTCACAGCCGGGACAACTAAGGAGGAAACTCACAGCCGGGACAACTGAGGAGGAAACACCGCAGGGACAACTAAGGAGGAAACCTCCAGCAGGGACAACTAAGGAGGAAACCCACAGCCGGGACAACTAAGGAGGAAACCTCCAGCCGGGACAACTAAGGAGGAAACTCACAACTGAGGAGCGTAAGAAGCCTTTCATGGTCCTGTAAACGGCCTAGCCAGTCTCCATACCTGAACCCAATAGAAAATGTGTGTGTGTGTGTGTGTGTGTGTATATATACAGTGGGGAAAAAAAGTATTTAGTCAGTCACCAATAGTGCAAGTTCCACCACTTAAAAAGATGAGAGGCGTCTGTAATTGACACCATATGTAGACCTAACTATGGGAAACCAAATGAGAAAACAAATCCAGAAAATCACATTGTCTGATTTTGTAAGAATTTATTTGCAAATTATGGTGGAAAATAAGTATTTGGTCAGTAACAAAATTTCATCTCAATACTTTGTTCTATATCCTTTGTTGGCAATGACAGAGGTCAGACGTTTTCTGTAAGTTCTCACAAGGTTGGCACACACTGTTGTTGGTATGTTGGCCCATTCCTCCATGCAGATCTCCTCTAGAGCAGTGATGTTTTGGGGCTCTCGCTTGGCAACACGGACTTTCAACTCCCTCCAAAGACCCAGCCACGTTTCATCTTCAATGCCCTTGCTGATGGAAGGAGGTTTGCACTTAACATCTCCCGATACATGGCCCCATTCATTCTTTCATGTACCCGGATCAGTCGTCCTGGCCCCTTTGCAGAGAAACAGCCCTAAAGCATGATGTTTCCACCCCCATGCTTTACAGTAGCTATGGTGTTTGATGGGTGCAACTCAGTATTCTTTTTCCTCCAAACACGACAAGTTGTGTTTCTACCAAACAGTTCCACTTTGGTTTCATCAGACCATAGGACATTCTCCCAATACTCTTCTGGATCATCCAAATGCTCTCTAGCAAACTTCAGACGGGCCCGGACATGTACTGGCTTAAGCAGTGGGACACGTCTGGCACTGCAGGATCTGAGTCCCTGGTGGCATAGTGTCTTATTGATGGTAGGCTTTGTTACATTGGTCCCAGCTCTCTGCAGTTCATTCACTAGGTCCCCCCCGCCTGGTTCTGGGATTTTTGCTCACCGTTCTTGTGATCATTTTGACCCCACAGGGTGAGATTTTGCGTGGAGCCCCAGATCGAGGGAGATTATCAGTGGTCTTGTATGTCTTCCATTTTCTAATTATTGCTCCCACAGTTGATTTCTTCACTCCAAGCTGGTTGCCTATTGCAGATTCAGTCTTCCCAGCCTGGTGCAGGGCTACAATTTTGTTTCTGGTGTCCTTTGACAGCTCTTTGGTCTTCACCATAGTGGAGTTTGGAGTCTGACTGTTTGGGGGTGTGCACAGGTGTCTCTTTATACTAATAACAAGTTTAAACAGGTGCCATTACTACAGGTAATGAGTGGAGGAAAGAGGAGACTCTTAAAGAAGAAGTTACAGGTCATGTGTGAGTGGGTATATATGTGTGTATATATAGGAGCAGGCGACCAGGTCAATGAAAAAATAAAAAAAACGTTTGTCAAAATGTTAAAAAGACTTTTTTTTTGCTTTGCTTTTGAATTAAAATTTTTTGTTTTTTCCGCCCATCTTGCAGGAGAATTTCCCCGTTCCTGAGCTCAACAATGGGTACTATGCTGGACAGTGATAGTAAGGACCCCTCCTCTTACCTACAATCTTATTACTGTATTTGGAAAATGATGGTTCTCATGTGATTCCTGTTATGTAGCTGTTAGGACAAGGAGACACGTGGTAGCTTTCATATATCTGTCTAGCATTTCCAAGCTCCTGAAGTGCTGAGGGCCATAATGCCTTCTCGCTCCCCCTCCCATCCTTCACTTTACTGGAAGACAAGCCTTGCTTCCTAATCTTACATGCACAATTTAGGAAAGAGATTTGCTAATACAGATATAAAGATTATAAAGGAATAATAGCAATAATGATATATAGGAATGGGATTTGAAAGCAGAGCTCATCACAAGGGGATAACTGTTAACGGGGTACACCAAAAAATTAAATTGTCAACTGGAGTCAGAAGGTATATAGATTTGTAAATTACTTGTATTTAAAAATTTCCATTTCCAGTACTTCTCAGCTGCTGTATGTCCTGCATGAAGTGGTGTATTCTCTCCAGTCTGACACTGTGCTCTCTGCTGCCACCTCTGTCCATGTCAGGAACTGTCCAGAGCAGCAGCAAATCCCCATAGAAAACCTCTCCTGCTCTGGACAGTTCCTGACATGGACAGAGGTGGCAGCAGAGAGCACTGTCAGACTGGAAAGAATACCAAAAATCACTGCCAAAATAGATACTATTCTTTCCCCGACAGAAAAACTACCAAATGAAAAGGAAATTCTAAAATATACCTTTTAATAAATATCCGCTAAAAACTTACATATAAACTACTAACAATACAATGGTAACAAAACTGCTCTGCGATGGTAGCAGTAGACACAGGTATGCCAGGAAATGGTTGATACGCTAACGGGGATCCCTGATGTGTGTACCCCAAAAGCATGTATATGTGGGTTCCGGCGTCTATCGTGTCCTTGCGGTGATCTTTGACTGCGGACGATTATCTACTTCCTACTATCGGGTCTCCTGACGATTTAGGATTGAAATGCGTTGAGACCATCATCTGGGGAATTGATGAGTATAAAGAGCCATTGTTGGCCACCCTATTTTACCCAGATGTATTAGTGATGTTTTATCATTTTGTATATCAAGGACTTTTGGTTATGCCATTATGTTGGACGGTTAGGAATGATGTCTCCTAAGCTATGTTATTGCATCCTGAGAGATGTGGGTGTTTATCAATGAGATATAACGGATGTACCTAGCCTCAAGGGGTGACTGTGTGTGTGCAGAGCCTCCGGAGTTAATCCACACCACCAAATAGTTTATCGGCATTATCCATGTGCACCTGGACCGTACGACCTGGTAATGTGGCAGCTTGCCATGTCGCTGTAGTTCCAGTTAGGGTGTCTGCTTGAGCAATATCTAAGTGCTCGTGTGGTGTATGAACTGAGTGTGCCCCGACTCCTGATCTAATAGAGGGCATGACTTCATATGTTATTTTTTGGTATCCATACTAGTTGTGCTTTGCCTGGTTCTATTTGGTTAAAAACACACATACTCTTTTATTTAGGAGACAGGTTGATCCACAATATTTGGGGGTGTACAGAGGTTTATATCTGGCCGGTGACACATTACCCTAGATGTTCACATTTCTATACCTGTGTGTGTATGTGGGATCTTACCTTCTTCCCTGACCTCTACCACCAACACTTGGTGAGATCACACCCCTTCCCTTTCTCTGAGTAGGTATTGTCTTTATCACTAGCACATATCAGTTTAGACAGCCAGTATCTTAGTGAGACAGCCTAGCTCATTTATCGGTATAGGGATACGCAGGAGTATAGGTTAGGTTCCCGAGCGGGGCCGTCCTTATCAGGGCGCATACTCCGCATAGGATAGGGTATAGTGGGAGAAAGGAGTATAGGGTATACTAGGTCCTGCCCTCCATCCTTGACTGGAAAGAATACACCACTTCCTGCAGGACATAAAGCAGATGATAAGTACTGGAAAACTTCAGTTTAAAAAAGTGTAAGCAAAAATCAGTATGTATCAGTATTTTCAGTTGTTTTGAAAAACATTTTACTATTATAAACAATCAAGATTGCCTATAGTAGTCCATGCAGTGCTTTTACATTGTTTTGATCAGTTAGATCAGCCTTCTGCTTGTAGAGCCTGGCTAAAGCAGACTGTATAAGTCAGGCCAATATGGCTGGCACAGACAGCCGGACTCCTGCACTGACTGCCAGGACTGAACCTCGGATCCTTCCAGTTTAATCATGACTTCACAGATGGACCGGTGTCTCTTACCAGTCCAACCTCATTCTTGTGTCTTCTGTATTTATTAGGGGACGAGACCTGGATATTTTATCGGAAGCTTTTTCAGTATAAGGAGGAGAAGATGATGATGATACATGAATATTTCCAGGATGATCTGCTCTTCATTGTGGAGAACCTGAATCCTCTATCACTCCTAAGAGATCTCAGTGCCCGAAGTATCCCTGATGTAGAGGTGAGAGAATGTGACCTGCCAGGGTAAGAGCATTGATTCCCCCCCCCCCATTCACATAAATTAGGGCCGTGAGGGCGAACCTATGGCATGTAGAGCCCTCCCTGCTGAAAGGTACGCCATAGATCACTCACCTCTGCCCTGACACATGCACAATGCTGTCAGACGTCAGCTTTGGGAAAGGAGGTCGACTGGTGGCTTGGGGCTTCAAGTATATGTAACGGAGGTAAGTGCTGATGCCTAGCATCACCACTTACTTCCTGGGGCCATGTTATACACAGCGGTGCTTTATGTACTTTATATAGCACTGCGGAGAAGCCTGTACTTCCATCATAATGACAGGAGTCCCTGCTCCTGAGTGGCCCCCAGGCTATGGAGTGCGTTTGGGCTGAGCAGTAGGCATACATTGTATGCTTCCTACTCAGCCTGCTAAGAGGGAATTTGGTGGACTATGTTAATTACTGATCAATCATTCTTATTAATAAAATGGTCAAATTTATTGTTTTAGGACCCAAAGTCACAGGGGTACTGGGTAAATCCAGGTACCTGCAGACATGGAGAATCAAAAAATGGTGCTGTAGGCCCGAGGCTGTAGAAGACTGGCATTATTGGGCTGGGAGGGACCAAAATCAATGGCCCGTTCCATCCTGGTACTACTAGGCTGCTGCTGCTTGTTTGTTTTTTACCTGTCTGGTTATGAAACAAGGTGGGGAGGAGGAGGGGTCCTTCATTTTTTTAATTAAACAGTGGAATTATCTCTCTATTTAAGACTGCAAACTGTCTAATAAAAAAAAGTAGGACATAGTAGCAGCCTAGTAGTACCAGTGTGGAAAGAACCATTTATTTTAGCTCCTCCTGGCCTAATGATACCAGCCAGCTACTGCCTCAGGCCCAGAGCGCAATTTTTTTATGCTTTTGATTTGCTGGTACCTGGCTCTTCCCAGTGCCCCTGTGACGGTGGGTACTGAAGTAATAATTTGGGGATTAGTCATAGCCATTGTACTGGATAACCCTAAGCCCCAGCTTAATAAGAGACGGCGTCCTCAGACAGCTTCCACTACTGTAACCTGATGGATTTATGTGACAAAACTGTCACATAAATATCGGGATGGATTTGTATTTGGCTATGTGTGTGTGTGTGTGTATGTATATATATATATATATATATATATATATATATACACACACAGTATATGGGCAATGCTAACATCAGATGGCGAAAGAACCCTAAAGATATTGCACTATAGTAGCAAGGTAAACATCAAGTGACTAATGATGAAAGAAATAAATGAAGTACACCCTAAGGCCATCAAATGGTACAAAGAAAAAATATCAGATATAATTGTTAGTACCAATCAATAAATACGAAATATTGATCTAATATGCCCTATGTCCCCCGCACCTATTTACCCTACACGCCAAATATAGCTATATAACTATGTTTATCTGATGTGTTGATGTCCCTCCACTGATTCTGGTGTCTGTACTACTGTACTTTCAGCTTCCGACTGTTTTTAAATCTATATAATAAAAATCAAAGTCTGTCTGTCTGTCCTCTATAGACTTCCAAACACCTGAACCTTTTGACCCCAAATTTGGCACAAAGATACATTGGGTGCCCGGGAAGGTTTTAGCGAAGGTCCCGTCCCCGCCAGATGTACAGGAGGGGAGGGGGAGGGGAAAGAGAGGCGCCCCATAGAGATGAATGGGTAAATCTCCTCACTGCACACACAGGTGATATAATTAGCTGCAGCAGACACGGCAGTTGGAGCCTTAGCAACCAATAGGATTACTGCTTTCATTTTCACAGGGAGCAATGGTTGCTAGGGAAGCTGCCTCACAACATCCACAGTAATAACTGGTAGACCCCCTACTCCATCTATACAGTACATGTATACAGGGCCCCCTACTCCAACTATACAGTACATGTATACAGGACCCCCTACTCCATCCATACAGTACATGTATATACAGGGCCCCCTACTCCATCTATACAGTACATGTATATACAGGACCCCCTACTCCATCTATACAGTACATGTATATACAGGACCCCCTACTCCATCTATACAGGACATGTATATACAGGGCCCCCTACTCCATCTATACAGTACATGTATATACAGGACCCCCTACTCCATCTGTACATTACATGTATATACAGGAGCCCCTACTCCATCTATACAGTACATGTATATACAGGACCCCCTAATCCATCTATACAGTACATATATATACAGGACCCCCTACTCCATCTATACAGTACATGTATATACAGGACCCCCTACTCCATCTATACAGTACATGTATATACAGGACCCCCTACTCCATCTATACAGTACAAGTATATACAGGACCCCCTACTCCATCTATACAGTACATGTATATACAGGGCCCCCTACTCCATCTATACAGTACATGTATATACAGGACCCCCTACTCCATCTATACAGTACATGTATATACAGGACCCCCTACTCCATCTATACAGTACATGTATATACAGGGCCCCCTACTCCATCTATACATTACATGTATATACAGGACCCCCTACTCCATCTATACAGTACATGTATATACAGGACCCCCTACTCCATCTATACATTACATGTATATACAGGACCCCCTACTTCATCTATACAGTACATGTATACAGGACCCCCTACTCCATCTATACAGTACATGTATATACAGGACCTCCTACTCCATCTATACAGTACATGTATATACAGGACCCCCTACTCCATCTATACAGTACAAGTATACAGGACCCCCTACTCCATCTATACAGTACATGTATACAGGACCCCCTACTCCATCTATACAATACATGTATACAGGACCCCTACCCCATCTATACAGTACATGTATATACAGGGCACTACAGGTATACCAAACTGTGACTGGGTAACACTGCCACACCAGACCTGACCGATACCGCCATACTGTGACTGGGTAACACTGTCATACCAGACCTGACCAATACCACCATACTGTGACTGGATAACACTGCCATACAACACCTGACCAATACCGCCATACTGTGACTGGATAACACTGCCATACCAGACATGACCAATACCGACACACTGTGACTGAATAACACTGCCACACCAGACCTGACCAAAACCGCCATACTGTGACTGGAGAACACCGCCACACCAGACCTGACCAATACCGCCATACTGTGACTGTATAACACTGCCATACCAGACATGGCCAATACCGACACACTGTGACTGAATAACACTGCCATACCAGACCTGACCAATACCGCCATACTGTGACTGGATAACACTGCCATATCAGACCTGACCAATACCACCAAACTGTGACTGGGTAACACCGCTATACCAGACCTGACCAATACCACCATACTGTGACTGGATAACACTGTCATAACACACCTGACCAATACCACCATACTATGACTGGAAAAAACTGCTATACCAGACCTGACCAATACCGCCATACTGTGACTGGATAACACTGCCATACCAGACCTGACCAATACCGCCATGCTGTGACTGGATAACACCACTATACCAGACCTGACCAATACCACCATACTGTGACTGGAGAACACCACCACACCAGACCTGACCAATACCGCCATACTGTGACTGGATAACACTGCCATACCAGACCTGACCAATACCGCCATACTGTAACTGGATAACACCGCTATACAAGACCTGACCAAAGATTTTCTGGCAAGTCTGAACGGGAGGGTACTGCCCCTCTGCAAGGTGCTACCCTACGCACCAGACCATGGGTGCCTAATGGTAAATGCGACCCTGCAGGTATACAGGACACTACAGGTATACAGGACAGCAAAACTATACACTGCAGGTGCACGGGACCTCCACCAACTATATACTACAGGTATACAGGACCCCAAACTTTACACTACAGGTAAACAGGACCCCAAAACTATACACTACAGGTATACAGGAACTCCACTAACTATATACTACAGGTATATAGGACCCCAAACTATACACTACAGGTATACATGACCTCAAAACTATACACTACAGGTATACAGGACCTACACCAACTCTATACTACAGGTATACAGCACCTTCACCAACTCTTTACTACAGGTATACAGGACCCCAAAGCTATATACTACAGGTATACAGGAACTCCACCAACTATATACTACAGGTATATAGGACCCCAAACTATACACTACAGGTATACAGGACCTCCACCAACTCTATTCTACAGTTATACAGGACCCTTAAACTATGCACTACAGGTATACAGGACCCCCGAGCTATATACTACAGGTATACAGGACCTCCACCAATTATACACTACAGGTATCCAGGACCCTCAAACTATAAACTACAGGTATACAAGACCTCCACCAACTATACATTACAGGTATACAGGACCAACTATATACTACAGGTATACAGGACCCCCGAACTATACAGTACAGGTATACAGGACCTTCACCAACTGTACACTGCAGGTATACAGGACCTCCCTCAACTATACACTACAGGTATACAGCCCCCCCCAACTACACACTACAGGTATACAGGACCCCCCAACTATACACTATAGGTATACAGCCCCCCCAACTATGCACTACAGATATGCAAGACCCCTAAAAACTATACATTGTGGGTATACAGAACCCCTCCAACTATGCACTACAGGTATACACTAATTCCACTGATTAACTCAGATGAAACAATACCTTTAGCTTGGCCTCCTGGGCACCTTAGAACAAATCTAATTAACACACTGACACTTTATACCCGGGCAGCGCCGCTTACATTTTCTAGTATATATATATTTTTGAGTAAATAAATAAAATATTATATTAATCTATTTTTGTCCTGCGTGTTTTTTAGGATCCATCTCTTGGATCACTTTTGCGAGTTTGATTTATGGTTTATCGTTGTATAATGATCCATATGTTGTATTTTTCTTTTGTTCTAGAAATTCAAGAATCTAGAAAATGATAGAAAAACATTTTCCCGGACTTTATTACAGGATATATATCATAGAGGAAAAACGGCTATGATAGCCTTGTGGGTCAGTCTTTCTGTCTTACAGCGTTGTACTTACTCCCCTGTCCTGCACGCTGTACTGGAGGAACTCCGTCACAAAGGTAACATTGTGTATGAGACGTCATCATGAAATAGGAGTTTCCATAACTTGTAGAGAGCACAATAATAAAGATCTTCCCGCTGGATCAACTCATTTTCAGCTGCAGAGAAAACTTCCAACAAAACTAATACAGTGGTACCTTTAAGACTAACTTAGATTGAGAGCATTTTTGCAAGAAGAGATCACAGTTTTTCAAAATTGTAACTTGGTGTAAGAGCATTGCTTTGGTATAAGAGCTCTCTGTACTGGGTGGGAGGGGGAGTGGGGGAGGGGCATGGTCTGCATAGCGGGGTCTACAGCCCTGTACTCTGACCCAGGAAGTCTCCTTCACCTTCCAAATCATAGCAGATCCACTTCAGGCTGGGGCTTACAACAGGGGACAGGACTGTGGAGGTAATCTCTCCATAGCTGTAACCCCTCTCTCCCTGGTCAGAGAGCGCTGCTATACTGTGCCCACATCTGCCCTGCTTATTCCTTCCTGCAGTCTCTGTCAGCCCTTGTGTTTCCAATCCTCTCCACTCCTGCTATAATGTGCCTGCACTTACACTCAGCTATACACACTGCTGCTATAATGTGCCTGCACTTACACTCAGCTATACACACTGCTGCTATAATGTGCCTGCACTTACACTCAGCTATACACACTGCTGCTATAATGTGCCTGCACTTACACTCAGCTATACACACTGCTGCTATAATGTGCCTGCACTCACACTCCACTATACACACTGCTGCTATAATGTACCTGCACTCACTCCACTATACACACTGCTGGTATAATGTACCTGCACTCACTCAGCTATACACACTGCTGCAGGGCCGGACTGAGACTTAAAACCAGCCCTGGCAATCAAACCCCAGCAGCCCACACACCATATCATGGAGAGCCGTGTAAAATACGCGCTGGAGCAAATTCTGCTTCATTTAGCCGTGTCCCCACTACTCCCTTAAACATGTGAACCCCATCAACAGCACCTAAAAATAATGATATAACATAATCTGCTGTGGATTTGATGCAACATATTTATGTGTTTATTTCAACTGATGAAATCAGAAGCATCAAAATCGCATTGGATTAGGTATGAACGTGCCCTTAAAGGGAACCTGTGAGATCTATAGCAGGTGCACAGCTGTAGATCCCAGCGTACAGGTCAGGGACTGGACCTTTAGTCCATTGTAAACCTCTATAATCATTCTTTTCATTACCAGCTGAAGTGTCACAGAGGTGGAGCCACAGCAGCACCTTCTGCCCCCGCCCCTTCCTGCTCTGACTGATGGACGTATAGGGTGCTGAAACTTTAGTTGGAAATGAAAAGGACAATTATAAAAGCTTACACTGGACTAAAGATCCTGTCAGTGATATCTCCCTCACACCTGTCTGCTGAGATCTACAGCCCGAGACCTGGTACGGACCTCACAGATTCCCTTTAAAGGAGAAAAACATGGCCACCTTCTTCCAGAAACAGCGTCACACTCTTCTTCAGTTTGTGTGAGGTATTGCAGCTCAGTTCCATTGAAGTGAATGGAGCCAAGCTGTAATAACCATACACAGTCTGAGGACAGGGGTGGCGCTGTTTTTGGACAAAAGTTACTATATTTTTTAAATCCCTTTTATCCTGACTATGTCTGCACTCCATATAATGGCGGTATAAGTAGTAAGGTTTTAATTATTAAAATGTGTCTGCTACAAATATGTAATCAAAGCTACAAAATAAGCTGCTAGATAGCTATTTTCTACTGGATATCTATCTATCTATCCATCTCCTATCTATCTATCTATCTATCCATCTCCTATCTATCTATCTATCTATCTATCTATCTCCTATCCATCTCCTATCCATCTCCTATCTATCTCCTATCTATCTATCTCCTATCTATCTATCTCCTATCTATCTATCTATCTATCTATCTATCTATCTATCTATCTATCTATCTATCTCCTATCTATTATCTATCTCCTATCTATCTCCTATCTATCTCCTATCTATCTATCTCCTATCTATCTATCTATCTATCTATCTATCTATCTATCTATCTATCTATCTCCTATCTATCTATCTATCTATCTATCTATCTATCTATCTATCTATCTCCTATCTATCTATCTATCTATCTCCTATCTATCTATCTATCTCCTATCTATCTATCTATCTATCTATCTATCTCCTATCTATCTATCTATCTATCTATCTATCTATCTATCTATCTATCTCCTATCTATCTATCTATCTATCTATCTATCTATCTATCTATCTATCTGCTATCTATCTCCTATCTATCTCCTATCTATCTATCTATCTATCTATCTATCTATTTATCTCCTATCTATCTATCTATCTATCTATCTATCTATCTATCTATCTGCTATCTATCTCCTATCTATCTATCTATCTATCTATCTATCTATCTATCTATCTATCTATCTATCTATCTATCTATCTCTCTCCTATCTATCTCCTATCTATCTATCTATCTATCTCCTATCTATCTATCTATCTATCTAGTCAATAGAAGGATACTCCGCAGCACACAGGTAAAGTGCAAAAAATCGTTGTGTTTATTTACATCAGTGTAAAAACAGAACACGGCATAAAGTGAGACGCGTCTCACTTTATGCCGTGTTCTGTTTTTACACTGATGTAAATAAACACAACGATTTTTTGCACTTTACCTGTGTGCTGCGGAGTATCCTTCTATTGACTAGCTACTTACGTCCCTGGCTGGGACTATCCGCTGGCACCAAATATCCTGATTTTGTGGTGCTGCTCTTTATCATTTTTGGATATCTATCTATCTATCTATCTATCTCCTATCTATCTCCTATCTATCTATCTATCTCCTATCTATCTCCTATCTATCTATCTCCTATCTATCTATCTATCTCCTATCTATCTATCTATCTATCTATCTATCTCCTATCTATCTATCTATCTATCTATCTATCTATCTATCTATCTATCTGCTATCTATCTCCTATCTATCTATCTATCTATCTATCTATCTCCTATCTATCTATCTATCTATCTATCTATATCCTATCTATCTATCTATCTATCTTCTATCTATCTATCTATCTATCTATCTATCTATCTATCTCCTATCTATCTATCTATCTATCTATCTATCTATCTATCTATCTATCTATCTATCTCCTATCTATCTCCTATCTCCTATCTATCTATCTATCTATCTATCTCCTATCTATCTCCTATCTATCTATCTCCTATCTATCTCCTATCTATCTATCTATCTATCTATCTATCTATCTATCTATCTCCTATCTATCTCCTATCTCCTATCTATCTCCTATTATCTATCTATCTATCTATCTATCTATCTATCTCATATCTATCTATCTATCTATCTATCTATCTATCTATCTATCTATCTATCTATCTATCTATCTCCTATCTATCTAAGGTATAAGTAGGGCCCCAGGACAAAATGAAGGATATATAATGGTAACATAGGTAAGAATTTTCTGTGCATGATAATACAGTCATAGTTAATAACACCTGTAAGCAAATATTATTACCACACTATACACATTACTACCATACTGTTACTAAGCACACCCACCAATATTTCCTATACTACCAGTATATAAGTAACAAATAATATCACCACACCTTGAGCACGGCCATTACCACCACATAGTGACTAATACCGCTACACTGTGACTGAATACAATCCACTATATAAAACACTAATATTACCAATAATACGAGTAATACCATCACACCATGCCCACTGCCCTCAGCATACGGTGACTGGATAATACCACTATACCATCACACCATGCCCACTGCCCTCAGCATACGGTGACTGGATAATACCACTATACCATCACACCATGCCCACTACCCTCAGCATACAGTGACTGGATAATACCACTATACTGGCACCAAATAACAGCCACTATATAAAGACCAATATTCTCCCAGAACAGTGACAATAGAACACAGGTGTCACACTCCGGCCCTCCAGCTGTTACATCACTACAGATCCCATCATGACTGGACAGCTAAAGCATGGTGGGAATTGTAGTTTTGCAACACCTGGAGGGCCGGAGTGTGACACCCCTGATACCAAGGTAGATCCCAGCTGTGTAAAGGTTCTGCAGACCTTATAAGTGATTATAGTGCAATTACATCCTGTCACTCACAGTAGGCTTCTTCTCTGCATGAAGCGACGTCCACTTTACCTTTTCTTCTCCATCTGGCTCCGGCCATCATGAAGGCTTCTCTGGCCATGACTCCTCTCCACGGGATCTGTCAGACAGACATTTTAGGCTTCATGCTCCAGCAACATCCTCATCTATACATCCCTCCATATAGAATAGCCCCCCGCTGCATCACCCTCCATATAGAATAGTTTCCCATTGTACATCCCTCCATATAGAATAGCCCCCTGCATCCCCCTCCCATATAGAATAGCCCCCTGCATCCCCCCATATAGAATAGCCCCCTGCATCCCCCCATATAGAATAGCCCCCCTGCATCCCCCTCCTATATAGAATAGCCCCCCTGCATCCCCCTCCCATATAGAATAGCCTTCCCGTGCATCCCCCCCATATAGAATAGCCCCCCTGCATCCCCCTCCCATATAGAATAGCCTCCCCGTACATCCCCCCATATAAAATAGCCCCCCTGCATCCCCCTCCCATATAGAATAGCCCCCCTGCATCCCCCTCCCATATAGAATAGCCCCCCTGCATCCCCCTCCCATATAGAATAGCCCCCCTGCATCCCCCTCCCATATAGAATAGCCCCCCTGCATCCCCCCAATATAGAGTAGCCCCCCCTACATCCGCCTCCCATATAGAATAGCCCCCTGCATCCCACTCCAATATAGAATAGCCCCCCTGTATCCCCCTCCCATATAAATAGCCCCCCTGCACCCCCATATAGAATAGCCCCCCTGTATGCCCTTCCTGTGTGGCCACATGTGAAGGGGGTTAAAAAAAACAAAACATTCTCACCTCACCTCGCTCCCCAGCAGCTTCGTCCTCCTCGTCTTCGGGCCACGACGGCGGTGCCAGCAGCCCCTCTCTTATGTCTCCTCCAGGTCCTCAGCGGCGCGTCAGGGAAGTGACGTAACCGCTGGGGGCCTGGTGGAGGTGGCTGCAGACGTGCCTGCGCGCGGCACGTCTGCGGCTCTCAGCACTTCAGGGGGGATCAGGCAGGGCGGAGACGTGTGTTTTTTTTTTTTTTCGATTATGCGGCCCACGGACTGGTAATCTGGCCAGCCCAGCGGGCATTTGCCCGCCTTGCCAGATTACCAGTCCGGGCCTGCACTGCTGCTATAATGTGCCTGCACTCACACTCCACTATACACACTGCTGCTATAATGTGCCTGCACTTAGATTCCACTATACACTGCTGCTATAATGTGCCTGCACTCACACTCCACTATACACACTGCTGCTATAATGTGCCTGCACTTACACTCAGCTAAACACACTGCTGCTATAATGTGCCTGCACTTACACTCAGCTAAACACACTGCTGCTATAATGTGCCTGCACCTACACTCAGCTATACACACTGCTGCTATAATGTGCCTGCACTCACACTCCACTATACACACTGCTGCTATAATGTGCCTGCACTTACACTCAGCTATACACACTGCTGCCTTATACTCATCCATCCCCAATCTTGTCTTCATCTGCACTGCAGCCTCTATTAACCGTCCTCCATCACAGGTAAATAAAGATGGCTGTGAGTCTTGGTTCTCCAAACTGGTTTGTTTTGAGTTTTTAACCACAAACCCAGCTCTTATACAGTGAGCAGGCATGGGCCATACATGACCAGTAGAGGTAATTGGTGATGTATACCATGGGTCAGACGTTCTGCACCCACCACTTACTGTAGTTATAGTATATACTGAGGACATCATATTCAAGCTGCTCAAGACCTAAAACCTGCAGCACTAGGTACGTTCTATTGTAGGTACCAATAAAACTGGACACAGACAACTGAGACAATAAGTCATCAGCCATCAATCATCAGGGTAAGATGAGCTCGCAGGGGGCTGGGGCACGTATTCCAGCTTTGCCCTAGAATAAATCCTTGTCCCAGTCACTGTATATCTTCACATGCATATTATCTTTGTCCATTTAGCTCTAATATGTATACCTAGAGAATTACTCACATCTGCAATGTTTTTATCAGGTGACACTCTGGCAGAGCAAATCCTACTGGATCAACGTGGGCACAAACTTCCCCTAAATCTGAAAGGTAAATCTAAATTAGTCACATAACTGGGGCAAAAGTGATACAAAAATCTCACAGAGACGGACCTGCAACCTTCTTACATTGACGTCCAGGTTGTTCACTGAAGTTAACGTCTAAACAGGAGTGTTTTGAGGGGTGTAGAAAGGGTGGAAGAAATTCACCATGCATTTAGCCTACCCCTTCCCACATATGGACATGCCAGCACGACACGCGCCAGTTCCTGGCTGTCAATGTTGTTGCAACTGTCCGGACTGGAATTGCGTTCTAATCCCAGCAGTTAACCCTTTAGATGCTGTGGCCAGTGCAACTGTGGCATCTAGCAGGGGTAACAGTGGAGAAATGTTCTCCCTCAGTTCACCATTGGAGCTCTGAACGTTTCTGGTGGGCTTCTGACACCCTTAGGGCCCTATTCCACTGGACGATTATAGTTTGCATAATCGTTAACGATTAACTATCTCAAACGACCTCTATTGCGAAAGACCTGAAAACGTTCACTCGTTTCCATGGAACGATAATCGTTACTTATGATCATATTTGCGATCGTTTCTTCTTCGCTATTTATTCGCTATTGCGTTCGTATCTACTGTGAACGACCAAACGACGTCTTATATAATGCGAACGTTTTGCGAACGAGCAACGATAAATTTAGGTCCAGGTCTTATAAAGCGATCAACGATTTCTCGTTCGGTCGTTAATCGTTAACTGCATTTCAACCAAACGATTATCGTTTAGATTCGAACGATTTAACGATAATCTGAACGATAATCGTCCAGTGGAATAGGGCCCTTACACATGGCTACTATAGACATAATAATAACATACTATATAGCTAACAGGTAGGCAAAGCATTCGTCAGGTGCATGATGACATCAACTAATTGCAACTTTGAGAAATAAAGGGAACTTGTATAAATCTCAGGTAAAGTTGCAATTTGTTGATACCATCATGCACCTTATGAATGCTACGCCTACTTGTTACACTACATAGTGTGTTTTTAGTATGTCTATAGTAGCCATGAGTAAGGGTGTCAGTAGCACACCAGAAACACGTAGGACTGTGTACTGAGGTGCTCCAGTCCCTAGAGCCTCATTCTGCAATCCTGGCTGTCTAACGCTTTGATTGATGTAGTCTGTGATCATGGCGCCATCAACTAGGACACCCAGCTCCAACTTGCTTTTTATGCCACAAAGTTTATTGATGCATACAGTATTTGAAGTCTCATTTTGAGCTTTAAAAAGTCAGTTTTTTGGGTCTCAAACCTCGCTCTGACTTTCCATACACACCATGGATGAACAGACTGCATCCGTGTGTGCATGGAAGACATTGTTGTCGGTTAACCATGTAAGTGGAACGGACAGCATTGCATTGATTTCAGTGCAATATCGCCCAGGCTGAAAAGATTGGATGTAATTTTTATTGAAAACATTGTCCGTTCTTTTAGAAAATAATACATTGTGTGAACATACCCTAAGTGGGGACGCATGAAAAGTAACCGATTGCTAGAACAAGGGGCGAGAAGTGTCCAATTTGCGCATTCTTTCTTAGCTTTCTAACACATGACCAGGATTGAATCAATAATGATTGTCTATGGGACCATCCTGGTCTCAGTGACACAGTGGGGAGAAAAGAATAAAATAATGCAGCTGTTGGCATCTCTCCCTTTTTTTTCTGGATCACACCAGGGGCCCCTTTAATTATGATGAATTATTTACTACCTTAAAGCCAAATGACCAGTCCACCTCTGTTCATATGGCTTTGGTGTACTGAAGGGTAAAACATAATGGGTCAGAACAATGCTTTATAATGTGGAGCTTATGTCCTGTTCATATCTACTAGAAGAAACCCGTCTCTTCTGAATTGTTCCATATCTGCTGCCGTATCTTATTGTAGAAATTTACTGAGCAAAATGGAGCAGATTCCATCTGTGTATGAATAAAGTGCCGGACAATATATTCAGTTTCTTATATTTGACCTTTCTCTTCCTATTCTCTACAGATGTCCAGAGCCTTCACAAGGAACATTTATATGAAAAGACTGAGAAACTTACAGAGAACAAACCTTCAAGATGTAACCTGGAAGAGGAAAGCTTCCCATTATATACACGCTATGTGAACCTCATCGTTGTCTCCACTGATCAGTTTAAGAATCGTACTGACAATGAGCTCATAGAGATTGGGGTAAAACATGAGGAATTTTTTAAAGGAACCCAAAATGAATTACAGCGCATTTTCCCTAACAAGTTGTTTTGCTGGTCCCTCCGATCCAAATGTGTGCCCCATATAGTAATGGTGAGCGGAGTGGCGGGTGTAGGGAAGACCACGCTGATGCAGAAGTTTGTCTATGACTGGGTGAGGGGCGATCTCTATCAAAGATTCTCTTTTGTCTTCTTCTTCAAATTCCGTGAGCTGAACAGACTGGATGAGGTTAGTCTGGAGACCATGATCCTCCAACAATACCCGTATCTGGAGCTGCAGATTGAGAACATCTTACGAGATCCAGAGAAACTTCTCTTCATATTTGATGGATTAGATGAAAGCAATCATACAATGGATTTCACATCCGGTCACTTGTTCTCTAATCCTAGAGAGCGCGGACATTGGGGTCAGATTGTGGTTAGTTTGGTGAGAAAGTCTCTTCTTAATGGTTGTTCTGTTCTAATGACCAGTCGTCCCACCAGACTGGCATCAACTGATTGTGATGTTTTCCAGAGAATAGTAGAGATCATTGGGTTTTTTCCAGAAGAACGACAGACGTACTTTGGGAATTTCTTCTCCGACCCTGAACTGACAGAAAAGGCTTTTACTTATGTGAAGCAGAATTACGCATTGTACACGTTCTGTTACCTCCCATCCTACTGCTGGATCATCTGTACAGTGTTATCCAGGAGCTTCCAGACAACAAGTAGTGATCAGCCGGCAACATTATTACCCAAAACAGTCACCCAGCTCTTTGTTATATTTGTCGCCAACATCCTGACCAATCACAGCCTGGAGAAAAGTGATGCTCAGAAGGTCCTGCAGTCCATCGGATGGATGGCAGAATATGGGGTCATGAATCACAGGATTATATTTGATGATCGAGATCTGAGATCTTTCCATGTGGACAATAAGTCAAAGCTCTTATCAAGTTTTCTGATGGAATCGGAGGAACCTGTGACCTATTCCTTCTTACATCTCACTGTTCAGGAATTCTTCTCTGCCTTGGTGCATTATGCTGATTATTCTCCTGAGAAGTTACAGGAATCACTAAATACAGCCCAATCCTATCCTGATGGACGTGGTGAGATGTTCCTCCGTTTCCTGTGTGGTCTATCACACAAATCCACCAGGTCAGTACTAACTGGATACCTGGGCAAACAAACAACACGGGCTTCCAGAGATGTCATCACTTGGCTGAAGAACTTCATTCTAGAAGAACAGAATCTGGGGATATGTGACGAGAAGCGACATCTTCTCAGGACTTTCTATTATCTTTTTGAAACCCGGAATAGACCTCTAGTGCAGGAATTATTACAATCTTACACCTATGTTAACCTTTCTGGTGTTAACATGTCAGCCCTAGACTGCACAGTGTTATCATTCATCATGGAAACCTGCACAGATATAGTAGAACTAGATATATCTGGATGTTCATTAGACCCTGAAGGATTAGAGAGACTTGTACCAGCTTTACATAACCTGCAGGATCTGAGGTAATTTACTAGTTCTGTTTCATTGTTATGTACTAATATTTTCACAGTGAAAAACTTATTGTTAGTATGGGTTTTATAATAAAGTAGATGAGACTCGATTCCTATGGACCCCTACATAAAGAATGTATAGAAGGACCTTTAAATGAAACCATTGTTTCATCTTCTTTGCTTATATAATTGAGATTATAGTCTTGAATCGCATTAGGTAAGGGTTCATACAGTTTTTGAGCCATAGTCAGACATAGCTCCAACAGGAAAGAGAAGAACATGGTGAGTCCTCACTTAATATTTCTTATTCCTTTACTGTATTTTATATACTGAATACTGTTTGTATTGTGTAGTAAATGTGGAGATTCAGACAGATTCATAGAAGAAGGGAATGCATCATCGTCTACAATTGGCTCAGACTGAAAAGTCACAAACTTTTTTAACAAGCCACCATCTTGTGCAAAAATATGGTGACTTAACTTGTCGCCAAGCTAGTCCGACTTAGCATAAAATGGTCAGTTTTCTTAAGAGAAACCATGGGGCGGGGGTGTTACTAGTAATACATTAGGGCTAAGATTCTCCCAGTAGAACAAGGTCTGGGAGAAGACTTTGTGGTGATCATGGAGTTGACAGGAGATATCCTCTACCTTAAGCATAAAAATAAGGAGGTTCCAGGCTTTTTGACATAAAAGGTATACAGGATCGGGGGTGTTGACCAGGTGACAGATCACATATCGGTAGTGGGTCCAAAAAGTGGAGCAGGAAAAAAGCTCTTGAAAAGGGTATAGGATAGTCACTAGGATAGTGAAGGACTGTCAGCTGCATAATCTCCTTCCAGAAGGCAACAATCCTTCCGACACAGGAAGTGAAACCTGTGAAAAGATTCTAGAGGGATGCGGTACCATCGTGATAATAATTTGTATCCCGCTACTTGGAAACGGGTGGAGAGGAAAGTGAGAGAATGAAAGAGTATATGAGAAATGTGCATTTCAAAGGGCAGGTAGCTCTCCAAGGCAGCAAGGAATGGGAGGCGAGACTGGTCTGGAGGAAGGCAGGAGTGAGGCAGAGTAAAAGATTTGAAAATGGTGGAAGAGCGTGCACAGAGGGCTGGAGGGGGAGTGACAGGAGTAAGAGGTGGAGCTGTAGAAACTTCCAGAATCTCAGCGAGCATGGGAAAGGTCATGGAGGAAGGAGAGAGTAGGCCAGGAGTTAGAGTGAAGGAAGACATGGAGGTTGAGGAGATAGACATCAAATATTAACCTGCGTCATCTCAGGAGAAATAAGAGAATCAAAGGAGAAACATGACAGTTACCAGTCTGATTGATGAACCTGACTGACAAACAGGGCTGAGTAGGCAAAGAAGAGTCACTCGAGTGCGGCCACAGTGGACGTGACAGCAAATATAAACAAAGGAGACGTCACCATGATGTAGGGCATTCTCAAACAGAAAAGAGAGATCAGGGGCGTAACTAGGATTCATGGGGCCCCATAGCAAAAAAGTGTATGGGGCCCCCCAACATATTACCTGTACCGGCAATATGGAGCTGTCCCCCCGCCTTCGGCAGCTCTGAGACGCTGTGCCCTGGGGTGGGGGTGGGTGGGGTGAGTGGTAGCAGGCCGTTTGGAGTCCCTGCTGGTTGGGGCAGCTCTGAGACACCTGCGGGGGCGAGCTGCTTTAAGACAGTGTGTGTGTGTGTGGGGGGACAGGTTTAGGGGCTGCTCTGAGTCCCTGCAGGTCTGGGGGTGCTCTGAGTACAGGGGGGGGGTGACCTCCAGTATACTGACTACTATACAAGATGCTAGGGAAGCAGGATGACCCCATTATACAGGATGTTAGGGAGGCTGAGTGACCCCATTATACAGGATGCAGGGAAGCTGAGTGACCCCCATTATACAGGATGCAGGGAAGCTGAGTGACCCCCATTATACAGGATGCAAGGAAAGCTGAGTGACCCCATTATACAGGATGCCAGGAAGGCTAAGTGACCCCATTATACAGGATGCCAGGGAGGCTAAGTGACCCCATTATACAGGATGCCAGGAAAGCTGAGTGACCCCATTATACAGGATGCCAGGGAAGCTGAGTGACCCCATTATACAGGATGCCAGGAAAGCTGAGTGACCCCATTATACAGGATGCTGGGAAAGCTGAGTGACCCCATTATACAGGACGCCAGGGAAGCTGAGTGACCCCATTATACAGGATGCCAGGGAAGCTGAGTGACCCCATTATACAGGATGCTGGGAAAGCTGAGTGACCCCATTATACAGGACGCCAGGGAAGCTGAGTGACCCCATTATACAGGATGCCAGGGAAGCTGAGTGACCCCATTATACAGGATGCCAGGGAAGCTGAGTGACCCCATTATACAGGACGCAGGGAAGCTGAGTGACCCTATTATACAGGATGCTGGGAAAGCTGAGTGACCCCATTATACAGGATGCCAGGGAAGCTGAGTGACCCCATTATACAGAATGCTGGGAAAGCTGAGTGACCCCATTATACAGAATGCTGGGAAAGCTGAGTGACCCCATTATACAGGACGCCAGGGAAGCTGAGTGACCCCATTATACAGGACGCAGGGAAGCTGAGTGACCCCATTATACAGGATGCCAGGAAAGCTGAGTGACCCCATTATACAGGATAACAGGGAAGCTGGTGACCCCATTATACAAGATGCTGGGAAAGCTGTGTGACCCCATTATACAGGACGCAGGGAAGCTGAGTGACCCCATTATACAGGATGCCAGGAAAGCTGAGTGACCCCATTATACAGGACGCAGGGAAGCTGAGTGACCCCCATTATACAGGACGCAGGGAAGCTGAGTGACCCCATTATACAAGATGCCAGGGAGGCTAAGTGACCCCATTATACAGGATGCCAGGGAAGCTGAGTGACCCCATTATACAGGATGCCAGGGAAGCTGAGTGACCCCATTATACAGGATGCCAGGAAAGCTGAGTGACCCCAATTATACAGGACGCAGGGAAGCTGAGTGACCCCATTATACAAGATACCAGGAAAGCTGAATGACCCCATTATACAAGATGCCAGGGAGGCCAAGTGACCCCCATTATACAGGATGCCAGGGAAGCTGAGAGATCCCATTATACAGGATGCCAGGGAATCTGGGTGACCCCAATTATACAGGATGCCAGGGAAGCTGGTGACTTCCAGCTGGCAGTGATAGTTACCATCCTCCTGCTGTGTGTCTCCTCCTCAGGCCCTGTGCACTCTGCCATGAGCGAATATCCCACCCGCGGTGGGAGCTGGGGGCGGGGCTTGCCTGATGGGGCGGGGCTTAGCGGAACATCCCGGGACTGTTCCACTTGTGGAGAGGGGGACACTGGTGCAGGACGCTCTGACCCTGTGTCAGGGGGAGGTGCGGAGGTGTTTCAGAGGGGATTGCAGACACTCCCTTCTGCGTCTCTGGCAGGGTGCTTTACTATCAGTAGCGTAGCTACCTTGAAGACAGGGGAGACGGGCCAGACGGGCCCCCGGGCCCCCGCAGTGCCGGGCCCAATAGCAACTGCCTTCCCTGCCTTCATGGTAGCTACGCCACTGAGAGAGATAGGTGGTGTGGTGGGACAGAGAGTATGGTGTTATGTGAAAGGTATAGGGGGAGTGTCACGTGAGCATGAAACATGGTCAGATATGATAGAAAGTCTTCTCAAGAAATGTAACAGGGAAATGTAAGAAATAGAGGGAATTCTATCCCAGAACACTGATCCAATCATCAAGCTGTCCCAACAGAGTAGGCTAGAGGCGTGAAGAAGGGCCACAAAGGTTTTGGCTTGAAAGTCCAGCAGCCGGTAAAATGGAACAATCTCGAGTGAAAAAGGTGAAATAGTGAATCTTCGTCTCAGAGAGCTAAAGGTTGAGGGGCAATGATCTAAGGGCATCACTAAGGAGCAAGGGGATGCAAAGGAGAGTGAGAGCCTTCTTGGTGAGTGGTCGGGGTGATCTGGAAAGAATTGGTTGAGATCTTTCTGGTGGAGGGAGGACCACTGGAGTGGCATGCAGAACAAGGGCAATCCAGTCTAGGATGGGAGGCCCAACAGGTCAAAATCCTCGGGTAGGTCATATGGAGAGTGAATAGTGTAGGTGGATCCAGAGTGGCAGGTAATCAAATGAAATGGATGATACCAAAGATGAAAGGCACCCAGTTTGCAGATGGCATCCAGGAGAGGTAGGAAGCTCCGCATAGAAAGGGTATGGAGGGAAAAGTCAGGTAGTAGTAATTTTAGTGGCTTTGTAGCCCATAGGGCCTTGTGCCTGATGCATTGGAGGAGGGATTTTTCTTTTTTTGCAGATAAAAACACAACACAGTGTCACATAGCGGTCCATGTTGTGGTCCAGGGATCGGGGTCCTGTCTCACAATGGGTCTTGTCCAGTTCAATATGGGTGTCTTCAGGCTCTCCCAGGTAGTGTTTCAAGATGGGTATTATGACCCTCTTAAACCATTCACCAGCGATTGTCCGGTTTGAGAACTCAAATTTGACTGAACCCCATTGAATCAATAGGAACCTGAATCTTTGGGCCCAAAAATGGCTGTAAAATGACAGTAGGAAGCAGTATAGGGCTGCAAAAGGAAGCAAAACAACAAAGAAGGGACATGGCCATCGTGCTGCTGGTGGTGGTGGTGGTGGAGCTGCTGCTGCAGGGAGAAGACCTGATATATCTGTGCCTGCTATACACCCACATACCTCAGATGCAAGCAGGGCCGGCAGCTTCCTTTTGTAATCCCAATATCGCTCTACAAATGAGGCAGGACCAAGTTGAGACATTGGTAGATTTTATGGCACAGAGTGCCACCAGTTCCCTGGGTTTGTCTTCCACCACCACCTCACCCTCTTTCAAATCAGCTAAGCAGTCACTAGTGCTGTTTGATTTCTCCACTGGCATAGATTCTGTAGGCCATCCACCTGCCCCTGCCCCAGTTGAAGACATTAAGTGCACCAATGCCCAACAAGTTTTGTTGGAGGATAAGGACGTGAAAAGGCAAGCACACATGGACAGCAGAGCATCGCAGGACATCTATGATGATGAAACCCAAGTGCCAACTGCTGCAGCTTTCTGTAATGTGGAGACCAACAAGGAGGGCAGCGGTAAGGAGTGGGTGGAAGATGAGGGGGGATGATGAGGTCCTAGACCCCACATGGACTGAAGCCCATGAGGAAAAGTTGGTGTACACACAGCCTCAGCTACCCAGCAAAAAAAGGAGCAGGGTGCAAAAGCACAGTGGGGTGGCCCATAGCCAGTACAATGGCCACCAATGCCTAGGGACTGAGCACACCAAAGCCAGCTCAGAGGAGCTCCCTGGCATGTCATTTCTTCAGGTAAAGTGCTGATGACAAAACATGGATGGTTTGCATGTTATGACGCAAGACAGAATAGACACCACCTCCATGACCAGACACCTGAATGCTGAAGTGCATCAGACACAAATAAAACATAAACTTCTACTCCCTCTTCTGTTTCAGTTGTCTTGGCTTAAGCATTTTTTAAGCATTTTTAGGGCTGCGGCGGTTTCCCATGCTCCAGGCCACCACCACACCCTCTCTCCCTGCTGGCTGTCTTCTGCAGACACTGGAGCCCACGTTCAGGGACCCGGTGCTGCTGTTGCTTCGGCCCTGGGGACGCCTCACCGCTCCACAGTCCTGCGCTCTCTCTTCCCAGGCAGAGCATCACAGATTTAAAGGGACAATATGTCCCTAATTGGTTCATATGTTCCACACCTCCCTATAAATCCCAGCCTGTCCCTGATCCTAGTTTTGGAGGCTCTGCATACTTCCCATAGCGTATGGTCCCAGCTGACCGTGATTCCTGCTGCCTATGGTTCCAGCTGTGTGTCCTGCTGTCTCCCAGCCTGTCTGCCTACGTGTCTCCAGGGGTACCTCGCCTGTTGCCCTGCCACAGCCAGTCCATCCAAGGTTGCGGTAGGAACTGGTGAAGACCAGCGGCCCCTTACATTTTGCTCCCAGGTAGGGCTTATGCCATCGCTAGTTGTGGCACAGTGGATCCGCGACTCTACTCGTTACAAGCATTTTAAAATTTCTGGTGGAGACAGACAGTTAAAAAAAAACTGATGGCAGCGGCTGTCCCACAGTACATGATTCCCAGCTGCCACTACTGTTCTAGGTGGGCCACAGGTAGCCTGCACAACAGATTGTGGAAAAGGTCCACATAACCACCAATGTGTTTACCAGTAAGCAGGGCCCGTGACATTACATCTCCCCAACTGCGCACTGGGTTAATATAGTGGCTGCTGGGCTTGAGGTGGGAATCATTTTGGTGCATGTCTTACCACCGCCTGGGCTTGCTGAACATCCATTCTTGCCTCCTCCTCCGCTTCGTCCTCTGCCTCCTCTTCATGTGGCCAGTTAAGCACCTGCACCACCACAGCCAGGGGGAAACAACAGCAGACTGCTCTGAAACTCATCTGTCTGGACAAACCTTCTCATATGTGTCACGGCCGTGGCGGTGTCCCGTGCTCCGGGCCGCCGCCGCGACTCCCCACTGCCCCATGCAGCAGCCGGTGTCCGTAGGCAGGGACCCGGCGCTGCTGTCACTTCGGCCCCGGGGGGCGCCTTACCTCTCCACGCTCCTGTCCGTCGCTGTGCCGGCCGGCGCGCGCGTCCCCGCCTCCTAGGGCGCGCGCGCGCCGGCTGTCTCAGATTTAAAGGGGCAGTGCTCTCCTAATTGGTCCATGTGCACAATCACTCCCTATAAATTCCAGCCCTGCCCCACTACAGGTGTTGGAGCCTCTACATGCTTCCCATAGCGTTTGGCCCAGCTCCCTGTTGTTCCTGATTCCTGTCCGCTACCTGGTCCCTAGTCCTTGTTCCTGATTCCTGTCCACTACCTGGTCCCTAGTCCTTGTTCCTGGTTCCTGCTTCCCCGTTACTCTATTGCTCCTGTTTTCAGCCTGTCTCCTGCGGTCACGACTACAGACCTCTGCCACTACCATCTCCTGCCTACTGCTCCTGCCACGCCTCGCCTGCCATCACCAGCAACCAAGCCAGGGGTAGCGACCTAGGGGTCGCCTGCCGCAGCAAGTCCATCCCGCCTTGCGGCGGGCTCTGGTGAAAACCAGCGGCCCCTTAGACTCCGCTCCCTGGTGAGGTTAGTGCCATCTCTGGTGACGGTCCAGTGGATCCACTACTCCAGGCGTTACAGTAGGCTCCAACCATGGATCCCGGCGAGGTGCCTGATCTCCGTGACGTCGTCAGAGTGGTCGCGCAACAGGCTCAACAAATCCAGCAACAGTCGCAGCAAATCCAGCAATTGACTGCCGCCCTACAGCAGCATGCTACAGCCCAGCGCTCACCACCACCAGCAGCCACCTCGAGACTTCGACTGGTCCTCCCGACTAAATATGGAGGCGATCCCAAGTTGTGCAGGGGATTCCTGGCTCAGTGCACCATGCATATTGAACTTTTAAGTAGTCAGTTTCCCACCGAGCGCTCTAAAGTGGCTTTCATCATCAGCCTATTGGAGGGTAGAGCTCTGGCCTGGGCCACGCCGCTGTGGGACCGAGATGACCCTGTTGCTGCCAATCTCCGAACCTTCCTGGCCGAGTTTCGCTCCGTCTTTGAGGAACCTGCTACTTCAGCTGAGACAGCTCTCCTCAACCTCTCTCAAGGGAGCTCCTCTGTTGGTGACTATGCCATCCAGTTCCGCACCCTGGCAGCTGAATTGGACTGGAACGAGGCCGCCCTATTAGCCACCTTCAAGAAGGGCCTTTCCACTCGAGTGAAAGATGTGCTCGCTGCCCGAGACCTTCCTACCTCCTTGAACGAACTCATTCTACTGGCTACCAGAGTCGACACCAGGTTTTCCGAGAGAGAGGAGGAGGTCCGACAAGAACGGCGTCTGAGTCTGCCCCGTCGCCATCCTCGGTTGGCACCGGTATTCCAAAATCCCGTTGCTCCTATGCCCCAGTCATCTCCAGAAGTTCCTATGCAGGTGGATCGAGCTCGCTTGACGACTGAAGAAAGGGCCCGTCGACTAGAGCTGAATCTCTGCCTATACTGCGGTGGCGCTGATCACTTTCGGCAGAGATGTCCCCAACGTCCTCAGCGTCCGGGAAACGCTCGCACCTAGGTCCAGTGGGAGAGGTCTCCCTAGGTGTGAATGCCACCTCTCCAAGATTGACTATGCCAGTCTCCATCCAGACACCCTCAGGGCAAGTTCTCCAGACTACTGCCCTCATCGACTCTGGCGCTGCTGGCAGTTTCATTTCTGCTTCGTTGGTCCAAAGATGGCGGCTACCCGTGATACAGCTAGCCCAACCCCGGTCTATCTCTTCGATCACGGGCGAGATTCTTACCGAAGCTGTGCACTGCCAGACTGAACCCCTAGTCCTCCAGGTGGGCGCCTTACATCAGGAGAGGATCTCCTTCTACGTCTTGCGCCATTCCTCTTCCGCCATCTTGCTGGGTCTTCCTTGGCTGCAATTACATACCCCTAAGCTGGACTGGAGAACTGGGGAGGTTCTCAGCTGGGGCCAGGACTGTCCAAATAGGTGTCTGAGACCTCCTCAACCCAAGTGCTCTACGAGGTCACCTGCTAATGCCAAGCCTTTGTCTGGTCTACCGCACGAATACCAAGACTTTATTGATGTCTTCTCGGCCAAGGAGGCAGACTCTCTACCACCTCATCGGTCCTATGATTGCCCTATAGACCTTCTTCCTGGAACTTCTCCCCCACGTGGTCGAATATACCCTCTCTCTGTGCCCGAGACGGAAGCCATGTCCTCCTACATCCGGGAGAACTTACAGAAGGGCTTCATCCGTAAATCCACGTCTCCCGCTGGCGCTGGATTTTTCTTTGTGCAGAAGAAGGACGGTTCCCTCCGCCGATGTATAGACTACCGGGGCTTAAATAAGGTGACTGTCAAGAACCGCTATCCTCTTCCGCTAATCCCAGAACTATTCGACCGTCTCCGTGGAGCTAGGATCTTCTCAAAGTTGGATCTCAGGGGAGCGTATAACCTGATCCGTATTCGTGAAGGAGACGAATGGAAGACCGCTTTCAACACCAGAGATGGGCACTACGAATATCTGGTCATGCCATTCGGCCTATGCAACGCCCCAGCGGTCTTCCAGGAATTCGTGAATGATTTATTCCGCGATCTCCTCTATGTCTGCGTCATTGTCTATCTTGACGACATCCTGGTCTTCTCCCACGACCAGCAGACACACGTGTCCCATGTACGACAGGTTCTACGGAGACTACGGGCCAACCGTTTGTATGCCAAGCTGGAGAAGTGCGTTTTCCATCAGCGCAGCCTGCCGTTTCTTGGATACATTGTCTCCGACCAGGGCCTACAGATGCATCCTGCCAAGCTCTCAGCTGTTCTCCAGTGGCCTCGTCCTGAGGGACTTAGAGCTATCCAACGATTCCTTGGATTTGCCAACTACTATCGGCAATTCATCCCTCACTTCTCTACCCTGGTTGCACCCATAGTGGCTCTCACAAAGAAGAAGGCGGATCCTAGACGCTGGCCTCCCGAGGCCGAACATGCCTTCAATAGCCTAAAGTCTGCCTTTGCCTCCGCTCCTGCTCTAGTTCGCCCGGATATCTCCAAGCCGTTTTCTCTTGAAGTTGATGCTTCCTCTGTGGGCGCCGGAGCAGTCCTCTCGCAAAGGGACACATCAGGCAAGACCAGAACCTGCGGGTTCTTTTCTAAGACTTTTTCCCCTGCCGAGAGGAACTATACTATAGGAGATCGGGAACTCCTGGCTATTAAGCTGGCACTGGAGGAGTGGCGTCATCTCCTAGAGGGGGCTAAACATCCCGTTAACATCTACACGGACCACAAGAACCTCCTCTACCTCCAATCGGCTCAACGCCTCAATCCCCGGCAGGCCAGGTGGTCCCTCTTCTTCTCTCGGTTCAACTTCACCATTCATTTCCGTCCAGCCGAGAAGAATATCAAGGCCGATGCGTTATCCCGAGCATCCGATGTTATGGGGCAAGAGGAATCTCCTCGACACATAATACCTCCCGATCGCCTAGTACCAGTTGCCACTTCTACTCTGCAGCAGTTGCCTCCCGGTAAGACTTATGTGCGCCCCGCACTCCGTAAACGCATCTTGAAATGGGGTCATTCCTCTATGGTGGCCGGGCATCCGGGAGTTCTAAAGACCGGGCAACTGATCTCCCGCCACTACTGGTGGCCTAGCCTACTCCAGGATGTCAAAGACTTTGTGGCGTCCTGTACCATCTGTGCCAGAAACAAGTCCTCTCATCAAAGACCTGCCGGCCTACTTCAGCCCTTGCCAGTTCCAGACCGCCCCTGGTGTCATATAGGCATGGACTTTGTCACAGACTTACCTCCATCTGCGGGTAACACAGTCATCTGGGTTGTCACGGACCGCTTCTCCAAGATGTCCCACTTCGTGGCTCTTCCTGGATTACCATCAGCCCCTCGCCTGGCCCAGCTGTTCTTTCAGCATATCTTCCGCCTCCATGGTCTTCCTCTTCATATAGTCTCTGACAGAGGCTCACAATTTGTCTCCAGATTCTGGCGTGCTCTCTGCTCTCAACTCCAAGTGAAGCTGGACTTCTCTTCGGCCTATCATCCCCAGACCAATGGGCAAGTGGAGAGGGTCAATCAGGTCCTTGGCAATTATCTTCGACATTTCGTCTCCGCTCGCCAGGACAACTGGTCCAGTCTGCTTCCTTGGGCAGAGTTTTCCTACAATCATCTGGACTCGAGCTCCACAGGCAAGTCACCCTTCTATGTGGTCTATGGACGTCACCCTCGTCCTCCTCTGCCTCTCTCTCCATCCTCTGAGGTCCCAGCCGTGGAGGAGTTGTTATCTGACCTAAAGTCAATCTGGGAACATACTCGACAATCTCTGCTCAAGGCATCTGTCCGCATGAAGGACCAGGCGGATAAGAGAAGAAGACCCGCTATGAATTTTCTCCCTGGTGACAAAGTCTGGCTCTCGGCCAAATATGTCCGACTCAAGATTCCCAGCTACAAGTTGGGTCCTCGATTCCTCGGTCCTTTCTCGGTGCTAAAACGCCTCAACCCTGTCACCTACAAACTCCGCCTACCCACTACGATGCGGATTCCAAACGCCTTCCATGTCTCCCTCTTAAAGCCAGTGGTCCTCAACCGGTTCTCCGATAAGGCTTCGCTCTCTGCTCCACAAGCCGTCTCTGATGACGTTTACATTGTCAAAGACATTCTGGCTATGAAAACTGTCAGAGGGAGACGATCCTTCCTAGTGGACTGGAAAGGATTTGGTCCTGAGGAGAGGTCCTGGGAACCCGAGGCTAACATCCTGGACCAAGACCTCATCAAGAGGTTCCTACAGGCCAGAAAGAGGGGGAGGCCAAAGGG